>NC_059269.1:17156128-17166128 GCF_017591435.1 Portunus trituberculatus
GTTTTGTATCTCTCGTTTTTTACTTGTTTCTGATTCGAGGGATGTTTTGTAAATATTTCCAAAACCCTCTCTAATTGTGCTTGTATGTATATATCTATTTTTATATGCCTTTTTTTTCTTCCTGTTTTTTCGAAGTCAATGGTTCGTGCCTCCTTCATTTTTTCCTTCCCAGTGTGTTTTGCTCAGAGGGAAAATTCACTCACCCAACCAGCTTAGGGGTGTTGCAATGGGCACAATCTTTTTATTCCTTTTTTTACCCTTTCTTTTACTCGCGACCTTTTATGTGGGGAGTGCATGAAGGCTAAAAGGTAAAAGAATACGGTAGGATAAAGAAAAAATAGTGAAACTCGCTTCTCATTGTTTTTCATAACGCGCGTTACATACATATACTTTTCCAGTGCAATTTATGTGTGCGTGTGGGAATACATGTGTTTTAGTCCTGGTAATATTTCCGGATGCTGACTTAGTGTCTATATATTTCCATCATTTGTTGCTCTGCTATTTACTGTAGCTAGTGTAAGCCTTATATAAGTGCACACATGTTCATTACTAAACTTGCATTTCGTGTAATTAAACCTTTCGTCGTATATTGTAAGTCTCAGGCACACACGCACACACACACACAGATACGTAAGTTAAACTGGAAGATTAAGATCTGTTTTCTGAAATGCTCTGTTCGTTCATAAGGACATTTTTCGAAGGCAATATAAGTGGTTTTAACTTTCCCTCTGTTTAGTTTGGTCATAGATATATAGATAGATAGTAGAAAATAAGATAAATAGGAAGATTAAGACCTGTATTCTGAATTGATGTGTTTGTTCAGAAGGACAGTTTTCGAGGGCAATATAAATGGTTTTAGCTTTCCCTGTGTTTAAAATGGTCATAGATTGATACATAGATAAATGGATAGGTAAATAGAAAGATAGATAGGATGAGAAAAAGATAGATGAATAAGTAGACAGATTAGTTGATAAGAATAGATATACACAGAACACAATATCAATTAACGTGTCTTAAGAACAGTCACCAAAATGTTCCCATGATGGTTCCTTAATACAACTTTCAGAAAATAAATAGGAAAAACAGATAAATGAATGAAACAGATATCTAGAATGGAGTTGAGAGAGAGAGAGAGAGAGAGAGAGAGAGAGAGAGAGAGAGAGAGAGAGAGAGAGAGAGAGAAAGTGGCTGGAAACTGGCTGGGAAAATAGATTAACTAGATAATACACTACCTAATCTGTTACCTTTCTGAAAAAAAAAAAACATCAAAATTAAACCCATAGAAATTAGTGAAAGGCAGTGTGGCTAAAATTGAGCGATAGTGTGTGGTATTGATGGTAATGGGGTGGTGGTGGTGGTAGCGGTGTGGTAACTGTGGTCGTATTCATGGTGGAAGAGATGCCGGCGCGTGATTAGCATAATTAATGTTGCGGCGCGTGGTTGTCTGCGCATCGTGTTACGCATCGAGCCTTAATTAACGTGGCCAGTGCTCGGGGCTTCGTATTGTAACAGAATAATGGAGACTAATACCGCCAGCGTTCATAGTAATGTTGTTTGGTGCAGTCATCGCGCGCTGCTGCTAGAGAGAGAGAGAGAGAGAGAGAGAGAGAGAGAGAGAGAGAGGAATGTTAATTTACTGTTTAGCTCACTTTGGTGTTTTACATTACGTTTTTTCTCCTTTCTGTCTTTTTTTTTCTTTTTTTCTCTTTTTTCTTTTACGTTATTATTATTGTTTTTTTTATTTTGGTTTTATTTCATTTAATTTGTTCATATTGTTTGTCTTTCTATGTTTTCTTCTTTTAATTGTGCGTTTGAGAGAGAGAGAGAGAGAGAGAGAGAGAGAGAGAGAGAGAACTGTAAATAATTTTGTGTGTGTGTGTGTGTGTGTGTGTGTGTGTGTGTGTGTGTGTGTGTGTGTGTATTTGAGCGCGCGCGCGTATACAAACATAGTGCCACGTTCATCATGTCTATGCTCGCTCACGCAACCTTTGCTGAAGAGGAAATGCGCAAAATTAGATAAATGATATATAAAAAAGACGATATGCAAACTTCAACGGACAGCACAACACAGGCATTGCTGTTTTTAATTCATCCACACGTTTGACTCAACAACTTTACAACGTTTCCATCAAAACACCTCTCTTTATTAAATCTAAACTCGTTAACCCCTTCATTACTAAAACACATTTTTACCTTGAGATTTGTGTACAATTAGATAATTTTATTTACACTAGGAAGGGTCTATGGAGGTCAGAAAATTAATGGTCACAGTCTTCACTATTTTAATCCCCCACATGAGTTTCTGAAGCTGTATAAAACCACCAAATAGCAGAGTGAATATGAGAATGCGTCATGATATTGAAGGGGTTAAACATTAATCCAGCACTTCTTACCCTATCCAGATATTTGACTGTGGGACTTTTACATATGTCACTCTAGCTATATCCTCTATACCAAATTCACCACACGTCTTCTTCTGGGAAAGCTTAATGCAGTAAACCTACGTAAGCTTGACATTACAGGAACTGATCCCCTTCAGAATAAATAAAGGAATCATGTATTTTTTTTTCCTATTTCTTTCAATCAGGGTAGAATAGTATGGGAAGCAAGTGGTCGCATCCTTTCATTATTAAGGAGAGGTCTGCCTATTAGTGTGTTTTTAATGCAGGCTTCCCCAGTTTTGTGGCGTCGGTGAAGGTGGCGGTGGTGGTGGTGGGGGCGGTGGCTACGACAGTGGTAGTGGTGGTGGTGTTGGTGGTGGTGGTGGTGGTGGTGGCAGGCCGGACTAGAGAAATTAATTAGGTCGATCGAGTATTTAGGAAACAAATGAAAATCTCCTCTCGTAAAAATGACAAGTTATAAAATAGTTGTCCCGCAATTAAGTTGAGGTAGTGTCTTTTCTCCCTCTCTATCCTCCCGCCCTCCCTTCCTCCCTCTCCTCTTCAATCTCAATCGCCCTTATTTTCCTCCTCCTCCTCCTCCTCCTCCTCCTCCTCCTCCTCCTCCTCCTCCTCCTCCTCCTCCTCCTCACACACACACACACACACACACACACACACACACACACACACACACACACACACACACACACACACACACACACACACACAGAGAGAGAGAGAGAGAGAGAGAGAGAGAGAGAGAGAGAGAGAGAGAGAGAGAGAGAGAGAGAGAGATCACCATAATAGGGAACAGATGTCTGTAATGAAGCTCTAGTTTTATTATATTTGTACCTCCGATTCTCTTTTGTCATTGAGAGAGAGAGAGAGAGAGAGAGAGAGAGAGAGAGAGAGAGAGAGAGAGAGAGAGAGAGAGAGAGAGAGAGGGGAGGTGGGGGTTGGTAACGATAAAAAAACACTCATAAGTAAAAAGTTTTCTTCTTATTTATTAGAAAAAGGCAAAAAAAAAAAACAGGAACACAGAAAGGGGGAAAGATGAAAGCCGATTGGATGCGACTCTGTAAAGAATCTAACCTGGAAAAGAAAATCCTTAATGAGATTATGAGATACTGAGGTAAAAAAAAAAGAGAAAAAGGAAAGAAAAGGTGGTGGTGGTGGGGGGACTCTCGCTAATAAGGTATTTATACAAAAATTCATAACAAAAGTCGAATAATGAAAGGGACAGGGAGGGGGTGGAGTGAAGGGAGGGGAGGAAACTACAGTGACAATGAACCGGTGAATTACGCATAGGCAGGAAATAAAACTACTTTGCCATTGAAGGGAAAGGTTAATTAGATTATTTTCCATCCTGCAGCTGCGAGATTCCGTAAGAGAGAGAGAGAGAGAGAGAGAGAGAGAGAGAGAGAGAGAGAGAGAGAGAGAGAGAGAGAGAGAGAGAGAGAGAGAGAGAGACAGACTGAAGAAGGAAAGAATATGAAAAATAAAAATTGAAACAGGACAAGGTGAGGAAAACATGAAGGAACAAGATATTAAAACAAGGAACCAGATTAGACCAAGAGACGCCCACAGACAAACCTTTGCTGGAGAGAATGTTGTGCTGAAGGAGGAAGACGGAAGTGAAAAAAGGAAAAAAAAATCACTCACGAAAGGGAAACTAAGCGGAAAACAAACGTATTGAAACAAGGAAAACGAATGAATCAAGTAAATTCTTTTGAAAACTTTTGTGAGAAAGAAAAAGTCGTTCAGAAGCAAAACTAAACAAATATAATGAAACTTGGAAAACTAATAAATTAAACAAAATTATTTCTGAAACGTCACGGGAGAGAACGAGGAACTTATAATATACTGAAGAGGAAGAAAAATACCACTTGCAGAAACAAAGCTAAAACAAAATAAAGACACTAACCCCATCAGTACCAGGACAGGTTTTTATATTCATTCTGGTTAGTATTTGGCAATTTTACACAGCTTTAGAAACTTATGTGGGAATCAAAACAGTGAAGATTCGGGTCATTAATTTTCTTACCTCCATAGACCCTTCCTAATGTAAATATAATCATCGAATCACTAAAAAAAAAAATATATGATAAAAATGCCTTCCAGTATTGAAGGGGTTAAGGAAGAACACCGAGGTAACACGTATAAACACGCAGAAAATCTTGAAACTCAGGATAACACAGCATGAAGAAACACAGCCAGAGACAGACACACAATGGAGAGAGAGAGAGGGAGAAGCTGAGCCGTGTACGTACAGATGCATTGGAAGCTCTGGTGCACCTTTCAATATACAAACGGAGCGCCGCCATCTATGTATCACTGTCAGCGGTAGAGTGAAATTAAAGGTCCACATTTCTAAACATTTCAGCGTCGTACTGCAATAATCTACATTTGAACAAGCTTTACTGTAATTTACCGGGATTTTCAAGGATTTCTTTTGAACTGACACATGTTTTAAGAAGAATCTTCCATCAGCAGTTGTTTTGAAGGAAGAAATCATAAGAAACAAATTAATAGTCACTATAAAATAATCTTAGTGAGAGAGCAAAGCGTTTAACACATTCAGTACTGAGACGCATTTTCAACTTGAGTTTTATTGACATTGGGAAGGATCTATGGAGGTCAGAAGATGAATGGCCAGTCTTCACTATTTTAATCCTCACATATGTTTCTGAAGTACAAAATCGCCAAATAGTAAGCAGAATGAATATGGAAACGCTTCCTGGTACTGAAATGGTTAAGGATACGAGCTTAAGAATATAGTCAGTGCTAGAACACATAAGTTGCACCAATGAATTACCAATGGTGGCCTGTGATAGAGCCCCAGTTCAGGAAGGAGTCAAGCTGGATGGTCACAGTGGGAACGCCCGGAAGGAAGGGAATGGGAGAGATGTGCTAAAACGACACTAGAGGGTATGGGAGTGGGTTAGACAGAGAGAGGAAGGTAGTGGGTAGAACAGACACGGCGGTAGTAGTACAAGATGGAAGAGCTGAACTGTACTGCCGGCGAGAGAGTGACGCGTAATTAGGGAAACGGCGGGTGGCGGCTGACAAGCTTATGAGAAAACGGAGAGATGGATGGCAGGCGGCGTGACTGTGGCGCTGCTCCCGGCCTGTGGTTTGCTGCTGAAGAGAGAGAAGTGGTAGAGGAAGAGAAGTGAGAAAAAGATTATGTTTTGTAGTGGTCAACAGGAAGGATGTAGAAAATGTGGAAGACGAAGACGATAAAAATAGGGATAGGGAAAGGAATGTAATGGTGGAAATTACAAAGATAGATAGTAGAGAAATAAGATAATAATAAAAAAAAAAGTTGTATCAGAGGGGAGCAGTAGAGATGGAAGAAAATAGGACAAAATGGGGATAGCAAGGGAACGATGAATTAATGGGAAAATAAGTTTGTTTTCTTATTTCTCTACCATTATTTTCAGTATTAATGCGAAATATAAGTTTGTTTTCCTTTTTTATATATATTTTTTTCGGGAAAGTGTAAGAATGAAGTATACCACAGGAAAACACACACACACACACACACACACACACACACACACACACACACACACACACACACACACAAAGGCACCTGTATGTGTTGTTCCTGCAATTAGGTCTGCCCGGGCGCTTCACTCGCTGGTCCGGAAGTGTAATCCTCTTAAGGCGAACAAAAGAAACTAAAAATAATATAAAAAATCACGTGATGAATGGACCGGGGGAGCATTCAGGCCCCTCAGAGCGGCGAGGGGCTGAGGCTTAAAAGTTTGAGTGGAAGTAAGGAACACCTGCTAGTAGTAGTAGGAGTAGTACTAGTAGTAGTAGTAGTGGTAGTAGTAGTAGTGGTGGTATAGTAGTAGTAGTAGTGTTATGGTTGTGTTGTTAATCCTATAGATATTGAATTTCTTTTTATTGATCTCTTAAAAAAATAGTAGTAGTAGTAGTAGTAATAGTAGTAGTAGTAGTAGTAGTTGTTGTTGTTGTTGTTGTTGTTGTTGTTGTTGTTGTTGTTGTTGTTGTAGTAGTAGTAGTAGTAGTAGTAGTAGTAGTAGTAGTAGTAGTAGTAGTAGTAGTAGCAGTAATAGTATTATTATTATTATTATTATTATTATTATTATTATTATTATTATTATTATTATTATTATTATTATTATTAGTAGTAGTAGTAGTAGTTGTAGTAGTAGTAATTGTTGTTGTTGTAGTTGTAGTGGTAATCATTACATATCTTATAACTACTGTAATCAAACCCAAATATGATAATAAAAAAAAAAAAAAACACTGGTCATCTCTCATTTTCTTCCCCTGGGTTATGCTCACACTGCAAGCCTCTTAGTTCAGTTCACCGTGCCTTCAGATCAATATCCCAGTGCTTCTCAACTCGGTTCATTACTTCTAAATGCTTTGTTCTCTCATAAATTTGCTTGCGATAGGCCACATATAATTAGTGAGCTTTACCTGTGTTTTTTTCATATTGGTGACGCAGAGTTACTGTTGAATCATCAGATAAATCATTAAAAAAAAAGGAAAGAAAAAGCACTCTTGAAAAAAAACACACAACAATTCACAGTCCTATTGAATGAACGAGATAAGATGAAGCGTTTAGAAACACAATAGTAGTATGAGCTGGATAGTTCCCCAAAACTTGACTTCCATTGAATATCCACTGGTGTGTCTTTGTGTTGGAGGGGGAGAGGGAGGAAGAGAGCTAATTGTACCAGTATAATCCTTTGGCTGTTCCTCATTAGACACAACTTTTCTGTGCCCCACTTACAACCTTATTACGGGTGATAATGACGACCGCTGCGCAGAATGGGGATGAAGAGAGCGATGGAGAGGAGCAAATAAGATGAAAAATACTCGGTAATTATAGTGAGATTAAGTGTCAGAGGAGAAAAAATGGGATGTAATGGAATAAAGATTGAATTAAGTACAGGAAGAACAGTAATGATGGGTGGAATAGTTGTAGTGTTAGCGTGGGTGATGTGTGCAGCAGTTCTGTTGGAAATTATGACTAAGGTAACAGTGGGTACGAATGAGTACTGCAGTATATAATTAATATCGTGGGCACATTAACCCCTTCAGTACTGGGACACATTTTTACTTTGAGATATATGAACGATTAGACCATTTTATTGACATTAGGAAGGGTCTATGGAGGCCAGAAAATTAAAATAGTGAAGACTGTGTCCATTAATCCCCTACATAAGTTTTTGAAGCTGTATAAGACCACCAAATAGTAAGGAGAATGAATATGGAAACGCGTCATGGTACTCAAGGGTCTAAGACGAAGCATAGATGAATTAGATGAAGGGTGATACTTTAGGGATAATAGATAGGCACACTCTGGGGTTAAGGGAGAAGGTTTAGCGGCAGTAACGTAGGTGGCAGTGGCAGGGAAGGTGAGGTGTGAAGATGAAGGTGTGGAAGGCTCCTAATGCTTTATTCATGAGTCTGACACACCGCTCCCTCTCTCCCTGACTGCCGCGCCTCGCCTCCCCTCGCCTCGCCGTGTCTTGTTGTGCCTTGCTTTCCCTAACATAAGTATTGGTGAGGTTTTTCATATTGTTCCGGTGTGTAGAGCGTTCTTTTTTTTTTCGTTTCTCTTCTGTTTTTTTTACCGTTTCTCTCTCTCTCTCTCTCTCTCTCTCTCTCTCTCTCTCTCTCTCTCTCTCTCTCTCTCTCTCTCTCTCTTTCCACTTTATTTTTTCTCCCAAACATTTGAATTTGAAGTCGAGGCACGCGTATTCCTTTCTCCCTTCCGGTTTACGCCTTTCATTTTCTCCATTCCCTTATTCATTCTAACCCTTTTCTCCCCTAATACGCTTCCCTCATCGTCTGTCCCTCCATCGCCCTTGTTCCCTTCCTACCCTTCCTCTTGCTCTCCCCTCCCTCCCCTTCACCGGGCGTCAGATTGGCTGGGATGCGAGGGGAAAGAGAGCCCATACAGAATCCATACATACACATAAGCACCGCCGCCTCTTTCTGGCTTTTTGCGGAGAGGAACTTGTGGGGGAGAGAGGCGGTATGGTTGGCTTGTTGTTCTAGTACCAGTTTGCTCTCCTCTGCCTTTAGAAGTTGTATTTTTCGTTTTCCGTGGATTTCTGGTCATGGATGGCAAAATGCGACTCTAAGGGAAGCTGCATGAAGTCATTAGAACTACACGTGTATGAAATTTGTATCCCTGTATTCACTTTATCTCTTCCTTAATTTTAGTGTTTATTGTTATGTTTTTATTCGCTTGGCAGTAATATGCAGATTGCCGAGTCTGTTTCAGTCATAAAAGGTCATGTAGTCAGAGGTGAGTCAATAGGGAGCTTTAAAAGAAGGTTAGATAAGTTCATGGATGAGGATGATAGATGGAATTAGGTAGCTTTAACACACAGGGACTGCCTCGTATAGGCCTGGCGACCTCTTGCAGCTTCACTCTTTTCTTATGTTCTTATGTTCTTAAAAGGAAGTGCGAAGATATACGGGTGCTTTATAAAATCTATGTTTTCACTATTCACATATCATCGGCAGCCATACGTTTGTTTAATCTTGTAAAGTTTTTTTTATTCACTCAGCACTCTTAACCCGATAATTCATTTTATTACAGTTATGTACAGTATTTCTAAACTAATTTTCTCGTTTTCTCACTCCTTTCTTTACCTTACTCTTACTCCTTTGCATTATTACTCTCTTCTTTCCCTTCCTATCTTTACTCAGCAGGGAAGGAACCTTGTCCCCCTCTGACACTGGCAAACAAGACTAATAAGAAAAACGGTTTTGCTAAAGGTATTGAGAAAAAAAATATTGTTTCCTTACACTGTTACTCACTCTTTCCCCTTCCTCATGTCCATATATTCAGAAACACTGCTCTCTCATCACACCTAATTTCAGAAACCACGATAATGATTAGCTTGCAAGAGTGTTCCTCGTGTTAATAACGTACAAATCTTGTTTGTCTGTCACTAGAAACGTAAAACTACATTTAAAAGAGGAAACTTCAACTAAAACCTTTTGAAATTAGTCAAGGTAAGGCGAAGAAGTGTTTCAGAATACTGGCCATACAAAGGAAGCGTTCTCCTGACACTAGGCGACAGAGGTAATAGGAAAAAGTTACTGTTACTGTTTCGTTGTAGTGAGAAAAAATACTCGCCGGTTGATCGCTCTCCATGTAGCTTTGACAAGGGCAATGAAAAGGCGCACTGTCCCGTCACCTCCCAAGACGACGCTGACAACGAGTTATGAATATTTCGCCGAGGTCAGAGTCGAGGCTTTTCACTTCCTCGGTGTGACCTGCGACGCTGCGCTATTCTGGGATCCTGTGCATTATTTCTTTCTTTCTTTTTCCCTCGGGTTTTCTTCTCCTTCTGCATGACAAGACAAGGTACTGACTTCCTCGTGTGTTAATCTTGAAGAGAGAGAGAGAGAGAGAGAGAGAGAGAGAGAGAGAGAGAGAGAGAGAGAGAGAGAGAGAGAGAGAGAGAGAGAGAGAGAGAGAGAGAGAGAGAGAGAGAGAGAGAGAGAGCGGTGTCTCCAAATTTTGTTCTTTGTTACTTTCTTCTTTTTTTTAGAATTGCAAGTTTAGTACACGTGAATGATAAAGTGAGGTTCTGGATTTCTCTCTCTCTCTC
>NC_059269.1:17171128-17228628 GCF_017591435.1 Portunus trituberculatus
GGAGGGAGAGGAGGGAGGGATGATCTCAAATACGTTCCGATTCCACATCTGTCCCCTGAAGGCGCATGTCCATCAGAACACTACGGAGCGAAAATACGCGCTTGATGTTTTTATTAATCCGTCTCGTTTGGCCTGAGTCTGAATACGCTGATATCGAAATGGACCGTGTCTGCCTCGCCCGCCGCCACCAGTCCCGTGGAGGAAAAACCTGCTTTGTATTAGTCTGCTGTACGTTAGTTTCTCGCGTGTCCACTCCTCGCTCGGGGCCGCAGCAGTCTCCTCCCAAATTGTATAGTATTTGTGGTCTGGCTGCAGGCTGGCATAGGGCGGGGAGTGTAGGCGTATAGGGAAGGGTAGATGTGGGTGGGGGGCTTCCGGGAAAGAATGGTAGATACTCGTAGTTTAGGGAATGGGAGAGAGTTGTGGGGATGAGGAAGATGAAGGAGGGAGAGGATGTATGTGAATGGTTGCTAGGAAAAAAGAAAGAGACAGTTTATGGAAGGGCAGAGGATAGAGGAAAGTCACAGGGAGGGACTGAAGTGAAGGATGGATAAGGATGAGAAGCTTAAGAAAAGGAAGAAAGAGAGAAGAAGCAGGGAAAAAAGGAAACTGGAGATAGGAAAGGGTGGTTCGTTAAGAGAAAGGGGAGAGAAAAAGAGAAAATGGGAGAGAATAGACTGAGGTATTAGAGAAGAAAAGGAGCATGTGAATGGTAGAAGGAAGAAAGTTCAGGGAAAAAAGGAAAAAGTCTAGATGGAAAAAGTCTAGATGGAAAGGGAGTGAGAGAATAAGAAAAAAAAAGGATTATATAGGAAGAAGGTAGATATAGATAAGATAATTTAGGGAAAGAGAAGAGTTTAGGTATGTCCTGTCGGTCTTGCCTTCTCTCCAAAACACACACACAAACACACCATGGCAGTAAGGTTAGTCCTCTGGTGTATAATATAATTTACCAACTGGATTTATGGAGCTGGTGGCTGTGTGAATCTGGCTCTACTGGTTTTCTCCCTCGTGTGACTCCCTGACACTTCCTGACACTGATGAATTTACCTTCTCTCTTCTTCACTCATCTTTTTAATCCTTGTCTCATCTCATATTCTTAGACATTTCTCTGATCTTCCCCAGTTCACTGTAAGAGGATTTTTAAGTTAATTTCGTCAGTATTTCCCTGGCATTGTCTACTGGCGAGGTTCATGAGGCTGTTCTTTTTTTGGCTCAAGTGTTGCAGGAAGTGTTTGTGGTTTGTGCTTCGCCTGAGCGTGTATGAGAGTTGCGTGTTATCCAAAGCTCGTGTTGCGGCGGTGTTTTTGTCCCGAGTGCTGCGGGAGACTACACTAAACATAAAGCTTTGAGAGAGAGAGAGAGAGAGAGAGAGAGAGAGAGAGAGAGAGGAGAGATCATAGTTTCGACAAAAATAAAGAAACCTTCTAACGTATTTCAAAACAAGATGCGAGTTAGTAGACCAAGTATGGAGTTAGAGCATCAGTCAAAGTAATGTCAGTACCAAAGATAGAGTTAGTGAAATACAGTGAGTTTTTTAGTGGCTTGTAACCCACCAAAACACACGTACGTATACCCCACGCACAGTAGCTGGAATTCCTGCACCGTCACTTGGGTCTCGCGCCACAGAAATGCAAATTAAGTGAAGGACAAAACAGGACATGTGGCGAATCGAGTCAGACGTCGACGGACACACACTTCCTGGTGACAGATTGGCCAGATTCCCTCCACAAGGCGACGCGAGGCAGAGTTGTTCGTCCGGCACATGCGAGTACTAAGCGGCGATGCATTCCTGCTATATTCGCGTGGCTTATCCTTGTATGGCTGATGTTCTTTAATCCTTTCAGTACTGGGACGCATTTTTACCATGAATTTTGTGTGTGACGACGATTTTATTTACATTAGGAAGGGTCTATAGAAGTCAGAAGATTAATAACCAAAGTCTTCACTATTCTAATCCCAATAATGTTTCTGAAGCTGTATAAAGTAAATCATGTAGTAAGCAGAATGAATATAAAAACGTGTCATGATACTGAACAGGTTAATGGTTGAGTATATCAATTTGTTATAGAATGCTTTAGTGAATCTACGGGATATTTGATGAAGTTTTTGCATCATTACTTGGATATATGGGTATGGAAATCTGAAAATCATCTATGGCGATTGAATATAAATCCTGATGGAAGTGCAAAGCGTTCTAGAATATAGACTTAACGCCTACAGTACTGGGAGACATTTTTACCTTGAAATTTATGTACGATTAGACCATTTAACTGGCATCAGGAATGGTCTATGGAGGTCAGAAGATTAATGGCCACAGTCTTTACTATTTTAACACCTGTCATGAATTTCTAAAGCTATATGAAATTACCAAATAGTAACCAGAATGCATATGGAAGCGCCTCACTGAAAGGGTTAATGTTTTGAATGTAAGTCTTTGTTGTAATATTTTTCCTCGTCATTATAGAATAGAGAATTGTATGTTGCGACACTCAAAAGTTTGGGTTCCATTGGTTTTTAGTGTTATGTTTGATTGTAAAATAGAATGTCAGTGATTTGATAAGATTGTACTGTAATATTTCAACCAAAGCATGTAGTCTTGAAGTTACATTTCCATTGGTTTTCAGTACTCGTATTGCTATAGTGTGACAGTTACTTTACATACAAAAGAAACAGCCATCATCAATACAAGTCTACTTTTAAGTGTTCACCTTCCCCCCATCGTCCCTCTCCTTCAAAGATTCACTTCTCTCCTTGTAAGACTGTGTTCGCCTCTGTCCTATTGTATATTTCACTGCAGCTACGTTTTATTTACTTGTCCTGTCATACCAGTGTCATCCATTCTACTATGCTGCCTCCTCCTCCTCCTCGTCCTCCTCCTTCTCCTCTCGTTTTCCCTGTCTCGTTCTCCTACTCTTGTTTCTTCTTTCTCGTTTTCTTTGCCTCCTCTTCCTCCTACGTTTCCTCCTTCTTCACCGTTACTTTTGCCTCTTTCTCCTCCTCATACTCCTCCTCTCCCACTCTCGTTTCCTCTGCCTCCTTCTCTTCCCGCTCTTCCTCCTCCTTCTCCTCCTCTCTCGTTCTCGTTCTCTGTGCCTCTTTTCCATATCTGTTCGTTTTCATCGTTCTTCCCATTTTCCTTCCCCCAGTGAGTTGAAGGTACGTAGTTATTGCACCTCTTTGATGTACTCATTTCCCGCCAATTTTCTCTTCTGCCGTTTCTTTTTATCGTGATTAATCTTCATCGTCGTTCTCCTCTCTCTCTCTCTCTCTCTCTCTCTCTCTCTCTCTCTCTCTCTCTCTCTCTCTCTCTCTCTCTCTCTCTCTCTCTCTCTCTCTCTCTCTCTCTCTCTCTCTAGTCATTCTGTCCACTGTAGGCTGTTTTTTTCTAGTTTCCTTATTTCTTTTTTCCTCCTCCTCCTCCTCCTCCTCCTCCTCCTCCTCCTCCTCCTCCTCCTCCTCCTCCTCCTCTTCCTCCTCCTCCTCCTCCTCTTCAATCATCTACATCAAAATCGTTATCATTACACAAAATAACTTATTACTCTTTTCAACAACCATCAGAGAGAGAGAGAGAGAGAGAGAGAGAGAGAGAACACAAGACCAATTACATAGCAAGTAACGTCTCTATTGGTAAATTGACTGGCTGGATAGATGACTGGCACACAGGAGGGGCAGAAGTTAATGAGTGCTCTATATGCTGGCTTAGAAAGGGCTGTGTTTAGAGATCGTAACTTCTACAAGGGAAGAGAGAGACAGGGTGATGAATTTGTAAAGCCCACGTAACTATAGGAGAGATACACAACATAAGTTTTGCAAGAGGAAGCGCCGAAAAGATAGAGAAAAACGGAGGAGTAGAGAAAAGTGCCTTGTGAATTTTGAAGGAAGGGAAGGGACGGTCTCAAAAATGTTTGGTGGTGGTGACGGGTGAGGATGATAGTACTAAAGGAGGAAAGGAAAGGGAGGGAAAGGGAATGGTATCGATAAATGGGAAGTCTTAGAGGTTTTTTAGTGGCCATTAAATGAATACTTCAGCGTTGGCATTAAGGGGTGTTTCTGTACCTCCCTTTCCTCGTCAAACACACATTAACTAACTCTTCATATCTTCCTCTCCTATTTCTTTCATTCACTTTCATTTCTTTACTGTTCTTTTCCTTCTAATCTTAGCAAGAGGTAATGTTTCTAGCCGCTCCACCCCTTAGACAACAAACACACACACACACTAACTATATCCTTTCCATTTTCCTTAAGTCAGTTTCCTTCCCTCCCTCTTTTTCCTCCCATTTCAACAGGGACTAAGCTACACAAGATTGTCTCTAGACCTCACCTCTCACACAAACATAGACACACACTAACTCCATATCTTTCCTTTTCCTTCAGTCTATTTCCTCTCCTCTCCTTCCATTCCCTCCCATCTCAGCAGGGACAGAGACACACAGCATTGCCTCTAGGCCTCACCTCACACCGCTGGCCACAAAGAAAGGCACAGCGCAGATGACAAAGGCAGACGGCGCTAATACAGTTATGGAAATGAGAGTTGAGTTTCGCTGTCTCTCTTGCTAAACAATTTTTCGCACCGCTGCCTTCTTCCTTCCTTCGTGCTCGCTGTCCGCTATTCCCCGGCACTGGGCGAGGCATGCAGGGAAGCAGGGAGGGAGTGTTCCAGGCCAGTCCTTGCTTCGAAATCGGTTGTTATCAGATGAAATTTGCGCTTTTCCCGTCATGCTTCAGCAGTAGTCGGAGAGCAAGGGAAGGCACGGCAAAGCAAAGCGTCCCTGTACAAAATGAGTGGACTCAATCTCTCTTCCCTCGCCAGTCATGTGAAAAGGCAATTTGAACGATGCCTTTGTGTCCTTCCAGCGCCGCTGTGAACACTTGTTGCTGCTGCTGTTCTGTGTGTGTGTGTGTGTGTGTGTGTGTGTGTGTGTGTGTGTGTGTGTGTGTGTGTGTGTGTATGTACTGCAGGTGAAAAGCGATTGTAATTACCTTTATACAGATGAGATTATTTAATACCTCTACCACTACTACCACCACCACTACCACTGCCGCCACACCTTCCCTGTCCCCTTCCCTCCCTCCCTCCCTTCCTTCATCAATGCCATGTACACACCTCTCCTCCCCACCTCCCTCCCTTCTCTCACCCTCATCCCCTCGAGACCATCGCCCCGTAACGAGCTAGATAAAAACTATGCAACAAAATATTAATCAAGAGGAGTGTGGTGAACGAGGGGAAGAGAGGGAGGGAGGGGAATAGAGGGAAGGGAAGGGAGGAACCATAGTATATAACACCCTCTTTCCTTTCTATCTATCTCTCTCTCTATCTCTCTCTTTCTCTCTATCTCTACCACCCTCATCTCCCGTTCGGTCTCGTGCGTGTTCACAGTCATTAAGATTAGGTATCGTGCGTCAATCTGCTCAGCTGGCCGAGGCTTGATAATTAATAGGCGTTATCGAGCACCTATCTGGGAGGTAATGGCCCGTGGCGGTGTTGTCTTGTTTGGACGGCGACGACAGGCGGCCTTCTCCAGCTACGTGTGTGAGTGACGGGACCCTCACACGCACACTGCACGCCTCGCCACAGCCGCTCACTCACACGTAGTCGTACACACTCATCCGTACACACACACACACACACACACACACACACACACACACACACACTCACCTCACACACAAATATAGACACTTACTAATTTCATATCTTTCCTTTTCCTTTTCCTTCTGTCTATTTTCTTCTCTCCCTTACTTTTCACTCACATCTCAGCAGGGACACACACACACACACACACACACACACACACACACACACACACACACACACACACACACACACACACACACAGTCGCCACAGTTGCATTATTAACCTTTTCATTCCTAAATTGTTTCTAATAATCACGTATAATTTTTGGATTTTTCATGTTTAGAAATGATTTTTTTAGCTAAAAAAGACACTATCACCTACTGTTCAGGCAGACTTGGAAAGACAAATATATTCTTACATAGATATATAGACTAACTAGTAAGTATGTAACGCCTTTTACATTTCGTACTGCACTCAAGAAAAAAAAAAAAATCCTATGCCCTAAAAGAGACAAAACTAACTAACTATTCAAGACAGCCAGACAAAGATACAGAAAAACAAAGACTCGAGCTGACTGCTATAGAGAATAACACACAGTTGATCAAGTTACAAATATACACATGCAAATATTCCTATTATCCTTTAGACAAATAAAAAAAATGTCTAGACAGCCATATATATTAGACAAGCCGGTGTGGATGTAACTAGAGGGATACTGACATGCCAGGAAAGCAGAACAGACACAGATACGCAGACACGAATGTTACAAGAGCCCTTCCCGGAGGCACAGCGTGAAATTAAGAAAGAGAAATTGAAAAAGTGGGGGAAGGAAATTCATTTTGGAAAGAGCATTGAAGTTTTCTTTTTTTTTTTTCCTGCAGGCTTTTGTGTCTCATAGAGAGCGAGATCATGTGAGGAATAGAGCAAGTTTTCTTATTACTTCTACTTGTACTGGTGGTGGTAATGTTTTCATGATTGCTACTACTACTACTACTACTACTACTACTACTACTACTACTACTACTACTACTACTACTACTACTACTACGTCTTCTTCCTTTATATCCTCCTGCTCCTCTTTCTCCGACCACCACCACCGCCACTCACCACTATTAAAACAAAGCATTTATTTTACCACCCCTGCTAATTTTGCTTGAACCACTTGCTCTCACCAATGTTCCCACCACGTATTTCCAAGCGTGGGTGAAGCAGGCAGCCATAACCGTTCCTGAAGCCGCTTGTCCGCCATCATGGTACGCCAACGAGGGAGGAAGCTGCAGGCATGTTAAAAGAAAGAAAATGCTCTCTCTCTCTCTCTCTCTCTCTCTCTCTCTCTCTCTCTCTCTCTCTCTCTCTCTCTCTCTCTCTGTCTCGCCAAGAAGTTTAAATCCACCACGTAATTAATTTTCCACTTTTGTTCCTCACTTTTGTACCGTTGTGAGTGTGTGTGTGTGTGTGTGTGTGTGTGTGTGTGTGTGTGTGTGTGTGTGTGTGTGTAGTTTCATATTCTTTATTTACAGTATATATAATTGTCTTTGTTCAGTTTTCTTCCTTAATTTTTGTCTGTCTGTCTGTTTGTCTCGACTAAGAAAAGAATAAGAGTTGCATATAATTTCTCTCTCTCTCTCTCTCTCTCTCTCTCTCTCTCTCTCTCTCTCTCTCTCTCTCTCTCTCTCTCTCTCTCTATCTATCTATCTATCTCTATCTCTCTATCTATCTATCTATCTATCTCTCTTACCTACAGGAGAAACTCGTTGCTCTTTTAATAATAATGTGAACATCAGCATTAAACACATTGGCTCGTCTCTTTATAAGATGCACGTCATAGGAAGCTGTGTTGTCCTCTTCATTATAAAAGGTCTCAGGAAGAGTAATTAAGGAGACTTGCCTGTACCCTTCCCTGTCCTGCCTTGTCTTCACTACCCCGCGGGACTCTAGACAGGCTGGTGTTCGTCTTTTCTTGCCACCGTGTTGTCGACGCATCGCTAAATACATGGAGTTTTTTTTTTTTTTTTATATGTCTTGGCTTATAGCGCCTGTAGGTAACTTGAAGAGTATTGGGAGCTCTGTTAAGCTTCCACCCATTAGTGGTGCAGGCAATTTTATTTGTAGTGGTACCCATCACTACTCAAGCGCATCTTTGGTGTAACCACCTAGAACCTAGTAGAATATGTTATGTCAATCTGGTCAGTTTGTATTAGAAGAGATGAGTTTTTTTTTTTTAATGGGAAGTACAGGATGATAGATTCTTCTTTTATGCAAGAGGGGAAGCCGACCAAAGGCAACAAATGATTAAAGAAAAAGGCCCACTTGAATGCCAGCTCCCCTAAAGATTAAATAGAGTGAGCCAAAAGTCTGAGATATATGTCTTGAAACCTCCCTCTTAAAAGAAGGCAAGTCGTACGAAGATGGAAGTACAGAAGCAGGCAGGGAGTTCCACCTTGGCTTACTTTCACGTACTGAGCAATAGAATGTTTTGTGTCAGTCTTGTCAGTTTGTAGGAAGAGTCGAGTTTTTAATGGACGGTACAGGATAATAGCGTTTTGCACTTTGTCTTACTTTCACGTTCAGAGTAATAGAAATTCTTATGTTAGTCTGCTCGGTTTGTATTAGAGTTGAGTTATTTTCTATGGAAGGTGCTGGATGATTGCGTCTTGTACCTTGGCTTACTTTCACGTTCAGAGTAATAGAAATTCTTATGTTAGTCTGCTCGGTTTGTATTAGAGTTGAGTTATTTTCTATGGAAGGTGCTGGATGATTGCGTCTTGTACCTTGGCTTACTTTCACGTACTGAGTTATAGAATGTTTTGTGTCAGTCTTGTCAGTTTGTAGGAAGAGTGGAGTTTTTAATGGAAGGTACAGAATGATTGTTTCTTTGCACATTCCTTTACTTTCATGTACATAGTTACATAATGCTTTATGTTAGCTGGTCAGTTTGTGTTAGAAAGAGATGAGTTTTTATAGAAGGTACAGGATAATCGCTTTTTCCACCTTGCCTTGCTTTCACGTACAGAATAATAGAATGTTGTATGCCGGTCTGGTCAAATTGTAGGAAGAGTTAAGTTATTTATAGAAAGTAAAGGATGATAACTTCTTGTACCTTGCCTTACTTTCACATACATATGCTTTCTTATAACTGCAAGGACGGAGACACGAGGGAAGCTATGGAGAACCAGACCAATGCCAGACGGTCCCTTTTAGATCTGCGGTGCGTGGGTCATGGGGAATCATATTAGACTTTGATTAAATATATTGTGTGGCGCGAGGCGTGACGGAGGGATGATCGGGGAGGAAGGTCAGGATAGGGAGGGGGGAAGTGAGTGATCCTGTGTGTGTGTGTGTGTGTGTGTGTGTGTGTGTGTGTGTGTGTGTGTGTGTGTGACAAAGGTCTAAAGCCATTACACTATTGCCTTAGCGAGTTAGTTCTTATGTAGTGGTTCTATAAGGGTGGTTTTGGGTGTCATGTGTTGTTGATGGTGTGATCCCTTATCGCTGGAATTTGAGGTCTAAATGCTTTATTTATTTCATATTGGTGGAGGACTTATATAGAAGCTGCTGCTGCTGCTGTGTGTGTGTGTGTGTGTGTGTGTGTGTGTGTGTGTGTGTGTGTGTGTGTGTGTGTGTGTGTGTGTGTTTCTCATCGTCTGTCTATTTTTTCTGGTTTTGCTTGTTTATGTGTATAGGTCTCTCTCTCTCTCTCTCTCTCTCTCTCTCTCTCTCTCTCTCTCTCTCTCTCTCTCTCTCTCTCTCTCTCTCTCTCTCTCTCTCTCTCTCTCTCTCTCTCTCTCTCTCTCTCACTCATTGATCTTTACCACACTCTTCCTCCCTGTTCATTTTATTCTTCTCTCTCTTTCATCTCCCCTTCCTCTTCCCTATCTTTCAGTCTCTCATTTCCTCCCGTTTTTCCTACTCTTATTACACGGTTTTCCTTTTCCCCTCTCTTCCCGTCCCTCTTCCTCCCTGTTTCCCCCTACTTGTCATTCCTGAAATTCCTTTTATTCTCCCCTCTGTTTCCTTTTCCTTCCTTTCTTAACTCTTCGCTTTTATTTTTCCCTCTTTACCCTTACCCTCGCTCTCTCTCTCTCTCTTTCCCCCTGGCCGTTTCCCCTTTTTTCCCCTTGTGCTCAATTATTGTTAGCGTCACACCCTTCGATAGTGATAATATTTTGCTGCAATTTTTTTTTCAACTTTCCTTTTCTTTTTTTATTTCCTTTTCATTTCAGTTGTTGATGATCATTGTATTCCCTTCACTCAGCCAGGCAGAGAGAGAGAGAGAGAGAGAGAGAGAGAGAGAGAGAGAGAGAGAGAGAGAGAGAGAGAGAGAGAGAGAGAGAGAGAATCGTTTTGTTCACTTCTCTTATACCGTTGTTCTTTTCACTGCTAGAATGTTGCTTGCTGAGGTCTAGACGAGAGAGAGAGAGAGAGAGAGAGAGAGAGAGAGAGAGAGAGAGAGAGAGAGAGAGAGAATGCTTAGGTTATTTTTATAAATTAAGAAAATCAATGCCTGCTTTTGTATTTTAATGAGACTTTTATCCTTTCTTTTTCTTCCTCGTCGTTCTCTTGTGATTGTTATTGTTCCTTTTGCTTTTTGTTGTTTTGTTGTTGCAATTATAGTAGTACAGACAGCAGCAGTAGTAGCAAAAGTCGTACTGCTCCCATTTCTTAAGCGACTATTGCCTGGTAATTTTCTCTCTCTCTCTCTCTCTCTCTCTCTCTCTCTCTCTCTCTCTCTCTCTCTCTTCTTCCCAGTTCCCCTTTAAAACTCCACTGGGAAATGTGTAGTACTTGTCCCGCCAAGAACAAAGGCCACACTTAGCATAAGCTCCATTAGTCAGTCCACCCCGGCACATTGAGTTATTTGCACGGACGTCATTACAGAATTGCTTTCCCAAAGAAGAAAAAGTATAACAATGGATGAATTCTTTCAGTCCTACCACGTTAGTTTTGTTACTCCTAAGCTAACCCCACGTAACCTGACATGATCTAACCTAGCTCCGCCTCACCAAACTAACTTACCTTAACCAGTGCAATATTATATTTAGATGGTATTTAGAATAAGTTTGATTAGATATCCAGGTGAACCTAATCTAACTTAACCCAACACACTGATATAAGTTGGTATTAACTCCTTCAATACTTAGATGGATTTTTAGCTTCATTATTTGGGTATGATTAGACGATTTTATTTGTATTAGAAGGGAGGTGAAAGGATTAATAGCCAGATTATTGATTCTTCTAATCCCAGCTGTATAAAATCACCAAATAGTAACCAAAATGAATATGAAAACGCGTCATGTAACTGAAGAGATTAAGATGATATAAGTCATCATGGCCTCAAATAATTTCACTATTATCATATTCACGTTTTAATATTTTTTGACTAATAACAGTTGGTTTTATGAGTCCTGGAAAATGTCTATCTTATTGGAAGGATTTAGGGTGAAATTCGAGGCAGGCCAGAATAATGATATTGCAGGAAACCATCCCCCTGCGAAAATCATTTAACCTCAGGCATTAGCACATGCTTTGCCTTGGCTTTGATCACTGCTTGCGCCAGATTACCTTTTGAACAGCAAGGGGCGCACGAGGGAAATTTTTCTCCCAACAAGCGAAGGTCAGACTTCATCTCCATGCGTCCCTTATTCTTACACAGACACCCCCTGCTCATTCTGTAAATTCGAGATCAAACCCTTCCTTACTCTGATAAATTTTAAGATCAATGGTATTGCTTTGAGGGAAGAGAGGATAACGTGATAAAATTTGCGAGTAAGGTAAGTTAAAAATACATTAATACTTCAACTGTTATGGTTTATTCTGATCTTGTGCACATTTTACATTATGATTTTGAAAGATTGATATGATAGGAAAGGTTTATTTATTTTTTTTAGTATAATTCCCTCAATTACTTAAATGAAAGCTTTGGCATATTTTGAGTTTGCTGAAATAGTCTTGTATAGATTTTGCTTCATACTTTTAAACAGTTAATAAGTTAATGAGGTGATTTCAGAGCATGTGGTTTAACTTTTGCTTATTATTATTTAGCAAGGCAAAGGCAATTGAAATATTAATGGTCCTGGCTTCTGATTCTATTTTTTCTCTCATGCTCATCCTTCACATTTAACTGTTTCGGCCTCCCTCTCTCACTCTTCTCTTCTCTGTGAGAGAGAGAGAGAGAGAGAGAGAGAGAGAGAGAGAGAGAGAGAGAGAGAGAGAGAGAGAGAGAGAGAGAGAGAACTTTCCTTTCGTTCTTTTCACAAATGGACTGAAGGCTATTTACTTTCAAGAAATCCCAGGAATCATAACTATGCCAAAAATAAGGAAGCAAGTTCAGTTTGACTTGATGGTCGGCGAAAGAAAACACGTAGCTACTTTTTCTCTACTTTCTTTTGGAGTCAGTTTTACATATGAATCTTGCTGCTTTTCCTTGTGCCAACTTCCACTCCATTCAGGACGATGTGTAACCAGAGCCTCGAGTTCCTGATGAAATACTGAGGAGAAAACATTTGCTCGAGTCACTCCTCAGAATTCCTTGCTGGCTGAAGAGAAACATGCTCACCACTAACGCTCTACACTTTCCTCAGTGGCCAAAGTTCGCTGGTGATTTCTTCTTACCTGTCTCCAGCTTACCTATATGCGCCCCTTCCGTTCCCTGACGTAGTGGAAGGCAGCAGGTATGTTTTGCCTTACTTCCTAACTAAGAAGAAGGCGTTAGCTCTACTTTCCTAACATACATAGAGGAAAATGTTCTTATATTCATACAACATATTCTGGTGTTGCTTCCTGACATTGCATTTCATCTGATCTTATTTCAAACTTCACCTTGCTGTGCTGGGCGTGTCTTGAAGGAAATGCCATTTATCTTGAATTTTGATCCCATGTGGACTGACGTCTTGAGAGTAGGAGGCCCCGGATCATGCATGGCGTTTTATTTTAGTCCACTATGCTCTCTCTCTCTCTCTCTCTCTCTCTCTCTCTATGCTCTCTCTCTCTCTCTCTCTCTCTCTCTCTCTCTCTCTCTCTCTCTCTCTCTCTCTCTCTCTCTCTCTCTCTCTCTCTCTCTCTCTCTCTCTCTCTCTCTCTCTCTCTCTCTCTCTCTCTCTCTCTCTCTCTCTCTCTCTCTCTCTCTCTCTCTCTCTCTCTCTCTCTCTCTCTCTCTCTCTAAGTAGAATGGTAAGTGGGTGTAATATAAGCGTTTTTAATTGAATTTCATGTTTTCTTCTTCCTGTTCCTCATTTTGTGTAAGAAAAGGGAAGATAATGAAGCTGGCTGATACTCCTCGTAGAAAATTGTAAGAGGCTTTATTGATGCTTCGAATATATAGTTAATGTTGGCAAATTGGGTTCGCATAATGAGAGAGAGAGAGAGAGAGAGAGAGAGAGAGAGAGAGAGAGAGAGAGAGAGAGAGAGAGAGAGAGAGAGAATGTAATCAAAATCAATAATGTCAGCTAGGGTTACTCAAATGGTGGCCATCATGTTGTCATTAGTGGTGAAAATTTTAAAGTTTTGAAATTTTACTCGTGATGAGGTTCAACAATTTATTTATAATGGAAGGTTAGTGATCTAGTGTGTGTGTGTTTGTGTGTGTGTGTGTGTGTGTGTGTGTGTGTGTGTGTGTGTGTGTGTGTGTGTGTGTGTGTGTTTGTGTTTGGTAAGTGGATAGGTGGCGTGGAGACTATTTCTACTGGCCTTTCCCTCCCATTTTGTCACCCTAGGCATCTGTACATCTCTTTCACATAGAACAAAGACTTGAATCATAACAAGAAGTCTATTACAAATGCATACAGCGAACCACACAAAGACTTACACACATACACACATCTCATCCAGCCTCTAGTCTAGTACATACAGGCAGCTCACCCCTATACTCTTCCTCCCCTTCCCTATCCTTCACCCTCTCCCTCCTCTCTCCCCACGTCACACGACACACGTACATACACACGCTGGCAACACAAGGGAGCGGCCATAAAGTACCTCCCTCCCCGCCATTACGTCACAGGTATGGGAGCCATTAAATCCCATTCCTTTTATTTCATCCCCCTATAAATGGCGCGTAGCGGGTGCCTATTTGTGTGGTGATTAGGCTATTTAGCTTTTCCCACTCTCTCCCGTCCTCCCCCGCAAATTTACTGGCCCCTTCCTCCATGTCCCTTTCCCTCCCCCATTGGTCCACCCTCTTAGTTTCCTCCTGGTTGCCCTCCGCCCTACATGCTCCCCTGGCTTCTCCAGTGTAGGTGCCCCTTAATTCTCCCTCTTCCTCATTGCTTCTTTGGGGAGTTGGTCGGTATGCTGTCTCTTTTCCTTATACTCGACTTACTCTCTCTCTTGTTGGGTGTCTGAGGTGTCTCGTGTGACGTGTGGGGTTCATAACGTAGTGTTCTTTCAGGCTTTGTTTGTTACTCTCGTGTTCCTGGGTAACGTTTCAGGGAGAGACGAGTGTTTTTGTTTGGTTAGGAAGGCAGGTTGGCACTTCTGTCTATTTTATTTTCTTGAATTAGAATGTTGGTGATATTGATGGAGAAGGTGGTGGTGCTACTTCTACTACTACTATTACTGCTGGTGGTGATGGTGCTACTACTACTACTACTGCTACTATTACTACAACTGCTGCTGCTGCTGCTGCTGCTGCTGCTGCTGCTGCTGCTGCTGCTGCTGCTGCTACTACTACTACTACTACTACTACTACTACTACTACTGCTACTACTACTACTACTACCACTACTACCACCACCACCACCACCACCACCACCACTACTGCTACACCACACCACCACCACCACCACCACCACCACCACTACTACTACTACTACTACTACTACTACTACTACTACTACTACTACTACTACTACTATTACTTCTACTACTTTAATAATCTTATCTACCTTGTCGTAGGAGAGTGAATCTAAACAAATTTACACACAAAAAAATGTTCTTATAAACTCCAAATATTACGGAACTAACGTAAAAGACAGTATTAGTTACCAATAATATAGAATAGCTGGAGAAACTATATATATTGGAGAAAACGTAGATGTGTCAATGGAACCAAAATTGCTCATGCTAACGGCCCCCTCGTTATGGTAATGCCTATATTATACATGGTAGGGTTCCTAAAAATTCACCTACCTTGAGGCGAACGTCACTGATTTGAATTGCCAATCGTGTGGTCTACTTTTAGGGAACTGGGACTCGTCTGCTCTGCTTTGAGGTTTTTTTCTTCTTCTTTTTACCTGTTGTTACATACCACAGGCCTGCCATGTCTGTCTATCTGTCTGTGCTTCTGGTGTATTTGGGAGTCTGTCTCGCGTTTTCAGATTTTGTGTGTGACTTTGGGTTAACATTTACATTTTCTGATACTCGTCTAGTTAGCTGACGACAAAATGGTGTAAATTTAGACTGGGTGAAACAGAAGGAATAATGGACAAAATTGCTTTCTAATTATGCTACTTTCTTTTAATATCACTTGTCGGTAAATATTGGCACATGTGGGAACTCTGTATATTCCTGTAATTTTTCTGAAAGGCATAAAAGAAGCTGAAACACAGAAGAAAGAAAAAAAAGGACTAAGTGAAGGTACCACCCCTTACATAGCCAAAAAATGATTATACAAAATTTAAGAAGTACCCTGAAACTTTCCCTTTGAAACAGCTCAAGTTAAGATAGTGGAAAAATACAGGAGCAGCCAGAGACTTTGTTATAGTTACCCTTTCTCCTCTACTGTTGAGAGTGATGGCGAGAATCACAACAAGGGTATTATTTATTATTTTATTGAACTTGGCTCTCTGTCCCTAAGTCTCACCAAGAGCACTGAGGAAATGGAGGACAGAGGGCGGAGAGCGGCTGGACGAGGGAACCGTTGAAAAATCTGTACCAAAAGGCGATTGTGGTAAAGAAAATGCACAAGAAAACAATATGAAAGAGAAAACGAGTCTCGGGTGCCGTGCTGCCGTGCTCTCACCTGGCTGTGGTCCTTGTTCTGGCCGCCACATTTTCACCACACCTGCCGCCGCGCTGGTGCAAAAAGTCCATGTGGTGTTGGTGCTCTACCGTGTTCCTCCTCCTCTTTTTTGTGTGTTTTTGTTTTTCTTTTTTTTTTAGATTCCCTGTTGTGTCGTCATTTTCACTGTATTGTTTTTTTATTCCATTTTATAACAGATTTTTTTTTCTGTGTATACTGCATCTCTCTCTCTCTCTCTCTCTCTCTCTCTCTCTCTCTCTCTCTCTCTCTCTCATAATGTATTTGTGCTACATTATTGCTTCTTTTTCTTTTCTGTTTTGTCCCTGCTTGAAAAAAATCAGGTGACCAAAGAAATGCGTTGCTTCCCCGGTATTGCATCAGATTTCATCGCATTTGTGAAATCTATCTATGAAAACCTTTTATTCCTCGGTTTTTTTCTCGCTTCTATTTGTGTTTGTGTTTGAGGGAAAGGATAAAAAAGAGGTTTAGAAGGAAAATGAGGAGGTGTAGGAGGAGGAACAATAACAAGAAGGAGATGGAAAAGGAAATTTAGAGGAAAAAAGAAGAAAAAGGATAAGAAGGGGGAGCTATAGCAACAACAGCAGAAATAATACACATAAAGAGGTTTAGGAAAAGAAAGAGAAGAAGGAGCAGGGAGGACTAGAGTAGAAATAGCAGTGGAGAGGAAACAGATAAAAAAAAATATAGAAAAAGCAGGAGGAAGGAGAAGAATAGGAGTAGAGGAGACAGATAAAGAGGTCTAAAAGAATGAGAAAGAGGTGGGAGAGGAAGAGGAGGAGCAAATATAGGAGTAGCAGTAGAAAGAAAAAAAGTCCAGAAGAAGGAGGAAGAGAAGGGGTTTGAGCAGTTTTAAAAGCAGCAGGAACAAGAGCAGGAGCGGTGGCAGTTGTCGTTGCTTGGTAGTGGCACAGGGCGGTGAATCACATTAGCTATTCATGGTCCTCGCTGTGTCCTAATGAGGTAATTATATGTTAATGCTATGCGTAATGAATTTAGTTTTTTCTTTGTCTTCTTTTAATGCTGCAGTTACTCGTGAAGTCAAGAATGGCGTGGTTGGCATATTGGGAGAGGAATTCTTGACTAGTTGTAGCGAATCCTGCCTACCTTTCTTCCCTCCTGCCTCACTATGCTACGCCCTCTCCCTGCCTCGCTGCCCTCTTGCCTGACCATGCTACACTCTCTCCCTGTCTCGCTCCCATCCTGCCTCACTTCACTTCCGCCTCACTTTTCCAACCTCATTTCTCTTACATTCTACCTCACTCTGCTACACTCTCTCCCAGCTTCGCTCTCCTCCTGCCTCACTGTTAACTTAACCCTGCCTCACTGCTCCCTTCCGCTTCACTATTTCCACCCTCATCCTGCTTCTCTTCCATCCTGCCTTTACTCTGCTACTCTTCCCTTGCCTCATTTTCCTTCCGCTTCACTTTTCCATCCTCATCCTGCCTCGCTTACATCCTGCCTCACTTTCTTCCTGACCTTCCTCCTCTTTCACTGCTACACCCTCACCCTGCCTCGCTTCTCCCTGGCTCGCTGCGTAGGAAAAAAAGAGAATCTAAATAAGAAGGGCTGAAAACACTACAATCATGTCAGATTCGATAAAGAACTGAAAAGAAAGATCTATATTCTGAAACGCTATTTTATATAAGAACTATTTTCAAAGACCAGCGAGGTCATTTTTCTTGGGTTTCTAATGGCTCAGAATCCCTGTTAAACGATCTCTCCAATGAAAACACCCTTGAAAAACTCCAATAACCTTCACTAAAGCTGTTAAAACAAGTTGAGACAAGACGCCGAAATGTTTGAGAATACGGTGCAAGACTTACCCTTACCGAACATGTAGGCAGCGCGTAGCCTCAGGAATTATCAATGAGGAGCAGGGGGCGGATCGCAGGCCTAACGTGGAGGGACAGGAAGAGAACCTCACAGATCAGGGAAGGTAGTCAAGCTGAAGATATTCCAGTGACCATTACGAAAAATAAATGGATTTGTGCAAGCCATGTTATGCATAGAAATGGTGGCAGATCAGACCAGAGAGAGAGAGAGAGAGAGAGAGAGAGAGAGAGAGAGAGAGAGAGAGATTAATAAGGAAGCCATAAGTTAAAACAGGCAACCAGTATTGATATAGATGTAAAGATAAATAAATTGTAATTGTGAAGACGTCTATCCTTCAATGAACTAATGATTATTTGCACCCATAAATAAGTCATTCCAGGATTAATGTCCCTTCCAACTTCCCCCATTTATCTGTCCCTTCATCTTGTACTACTCTAAATCACAATAAGACTTCCCATCGTGCTGCCGTTCGTCCTTTGTCCGCGTCTCGTCTGTTCATTCATTTGGCGACCTTTCTGTCTACTAAATCTCATGTACTTCAAGGCATTAGTGGGAACATGAATCTTCAATATTGGTTCTACCTTCACTTTTGGATTTTTCTGCGTATTTCTATTCTGATATGTAATTCCATTCCATTCCAGTGCGATGTGTAGCAAAAATCACTGCTTATTTCCAAACATCCTAGAAAAAAAAAAATGAGGTTCGCGTCTCGTCTCGTTCATTCATTTGGCGACCTCTCTGTCTATTAATTCTCATGTACTTCAAGGCATTAGTGGGAACATGAATCTTCAGTATCGGTACTATCTTCACTTTTGGATTTTTCTGCGTATCTGTATTCTCACTTGTAATTCTATTCTAACTTTCTTCTTCATTAAGTGTTCCAGTGCAACGTGTAGCAATTAATAACACTAAAAATCACTGTTTATTATTTACAAACACCCTCAGAAAGAAATGAGATTAAAACAATGCATTTACCCATAGTCCAGGCAGTTTAATAATATTCACGTGCGACCATTGAAGAAAAAAATAAAATATCTCAGGGTAATATCCGATTGAAATAAGATGCATCAGTAGAAGTAAAACGCTTAAAACTACCCAAAAACACATTGATTCCCGAATTGAACACACAGAACCAATGCCTCATCTATTTTATACTGTATTTTAATCTCCCTTGCACTTCCCACTTGCCTCCAGCACCTTGAATCATTTTCCCCCACCATCCATCACCCTTACGCTGCTCTCTCCTTTCCTTCTTCCTCACCCCCGTTGAAATGAGGTGCAACGGGCGGGTGTGAGGGAGACCGGAGCAATAGGTGGAGGGGCGCTGGTGAATGGAGCGTGTGAGCTGCCAGACCATTATGCATAGTGGTTTTTACATGGTAATGAATGAGAATCTGTTGTTTAAGGTTCGTAGGAAGCAATAGAGCGTTAGTATTGAGAACATTCATTGCGTACAGGAACAAAAGACATGAGAGAGAGAGAGAGAGAGAGAGAGAGAGAGAGAGAGAGAGAGAGAGAGAGAGAGAGAGAGAGAGAGAGAGAGAGAGAGAGAGAGAGAGAGATCCGTATTCAGAAACGCTTTGCTCTCTCACCACAATTTTTCGAGGCCACTGAGATGATTAGCGAGGTTTTCAAGAGCGTTTCTCCAGTTAATGATGTAGAAATCTGTCTCTAGAAACGTAAAAACACCTTTGAAAACTTATGTAAATTTAAGTAAAGCCTTTTGAAATAGTGAAGGTGAAGCACAGAATTGTTTGAGGATATGAGTCATTGAGAGAGAGAGAGAGAGAGAGAGAGAGAGAGAGAGAGAGAGAGAGAGAGAGAGAGAGAGAGAGACAGAGACAGAGCTAACAATTTTCCTTTCTTTCTTTTTCCGCTGTTCTTCTAATTTTTGTTTTTCGATTAAAGTAATGACGTTCCTTCCTTAACAGTGTTCATTTTATTCATCATTAGCTCAGGGCGGCGGCTCCCTCCCTTCCTGAGCAATTAACTCCCCTTCTGCGTTCCTCGTGGCTCTCCCCTCCTGCCGTCACACCTCGCTACCTTCCCTTGTAACCCTCAGTGCGTCTCCTAGTCCTCCTCCTCCTCCTCCTCCTCCTCCTCCTTCTTCTTCTCCTTCTCCCTCCCTCTTTCTCTCTTTTAGCTTTTCTTTCGTTCCTTTTCTTCCGTGGTGCATTTTTGGTTTCCACACTTCCTGCTTCTGTGCTTCCTCCTTCTCCTCCCCTTTCTTTTCTTCTTTGTCTTTTTCTCGTTTCTCTCTCTCCTTTATTTCATCCTTCGTTCTTTTCTTCTCCTTTTGTTACTGTTTTGGTCATTCTCCGTCTGTTTTTATGCTTCTAACTGCTCTTTTTTCTCCTCCTCCTCCTCCTCCTCCTCCTCCTCCTCCTCCTCCTCCTCCTCCTCCTCCTCCTCCTCCTCCTCCTCCTCCTCCTCCTCCTCCACTTGCCAGATTTCAGTATTCACAATGCATTATCGTCTCCTGTTTCTTCTGGTATTATTATTTTCTTTGCTTATGTTTTGATTTGTTTTTATTTTCCTGTTTCAGCGTCCCTTCCTTGCTGCGCTTTGTACATTCCCGATTTTTAACTCTTGCTCTTTTTTTTTTCTTTTTTTGTTCCGGAATCAACTCTTATCCTTGTCTCTCGCCGCCTCTGTTGAAATATTTAGTTTTGCGTCGCTCTCTCTTTTTTTCTCTCTCTCTCTCTCTCTCTCGTTACATCATTTTTTTTTTCTTCTTTTCTTTTAATTTCTCTCTTTTTATAACATTAGTGTACATTTCTCGTTTATATTTCTTTATTTCTCTTCTTCGCGTCTTGTTTCCTTATTCTTTTAACGGCTTTCCCATTTCCTTTACAGTTTTGTCTTCCCTCCCTCACTTCCCTCCCTCCTTCCTTCCCTTCTTTACCATCCACTTCCCTCCTTTTACGTTTTTTTCTTACCCTTTCATTATTTTTTTCGTCTCCTTCCCCAAACACTTTCACTTCCTGTACACTTTTTCTCCTTCCTGTTGCTCCTCCTCCTCCTCCTCTTCCTCCATTACCTTGCCAGCATAAGACACCTTCCTCCCTTCTTCGCCTCTTCTATATTTCACGATTAATGCACCACAAGCCAGGATCACTAAACTCACCTCTTAGTTTCTGTTAGGGATAAGGTTACAGGATCTCTCTCTCTCTCTCTCTCTCTCTCTCTCTCTCTCTCTCTCTCTCTCTCTCTCTCTCTCCGGTGTATAATTTAATGGACAGTGGTAAGATTGGGGATTTCTTTGCGTGACTGCCCTTAGTTCGATTCAATAAGGACTGTGTGTGTGTGTATGTTTGTGTGTGTGTGTGTGTGTGTGTGTGTGTGTGTGTGTGTGTGTGTGTGTGTGTGTGTGTGTGTGTGTGTGTGAGTGTTTCCTTCAGTTGCAAACATTGTTCACTTTTAACATAACAGTTCTTATACGAAAAAAAAAAAAACTCATCGTTATCTAAGGTTTCCGGCAGCAACACGTCAGAAGCAGAGCCACGTACTGAAGGCTTCCCACATGTTTGGCTATCGCTGCCACAGAAACGCGTATTTGGCGGAGCAGAGGGAGGGACGAAGGGACACCTGCCAAGCGCATTTATCAGGAATGAGCAGAGCAACCGGAAAAAAAAAAAAATTACAAAGCATATGTACCTTCACTGTTGTCTCTCTCTCTTGGGGTGGACTGTGTGTGTGGATGGATGGATCAGTAGCTCGGTATCCTCGCTCTCTCTTCCATCCACTCACCCATCCACACAAACGCACGCACACAAACCCCCCAACATCCTCTCCCACTTACCCTCTCCCCAATCTGTCATTACCCTTGCCCCTTTAAACGAAAAGGAATATAGACACGAAATGAGTTGACCAGCCAAACCCCTCATAGTATTTGTTGCAGTCAAAATTTAGCGCTGGGTGAATGTAGCTGCCTCTCTCCCCCTCTCGTGCGTCTCTCTATCTCCCTCCCTCTCTTCTCGCCCAGCCAGCCAGCCAGCCAGCCAGCAGCGCCCCGCCAAATTTTGCGTCCGCTCAATCTCCCACAGTGCACAGGTTCATCAAAGCGAATGCGCAGTTTAGAACTCAATGGATGCGACTGACTGCTGACGTAATGGCTCGATGATACTGTGTGTGTGTGTGTGTGTGTGTGTGTGTGTGTGTGTGTGTGTGTGTGTGTGTGTGTAGGGACAGAGAGGGACTACATGTGCGTTTTTTTTTTGGCGTGTGTGTGCGTGTAATTACCTAATCTGCTGATATCGAACTGTTCACACACACACACACACACACACACACACACACACACACACACACACACACACACACACACACACACACACACACACACACACACACGTCGCAATGTATTTCTCTTCTTTATAAACGCGATGAAACTTTAGAGTGCCGCGGTGGGAGAGACTTGTTACATGCTTTTAACATTCGCTTTTCCTTCTCATCCTCTCGACCTGTGCATTGTTCCCTCTCTTCCTCGTATGTGTGTGTGTTTGCGCGCACCTTCACTAACCTAACCTCTTTGCCCTTTAGCGCTGGGTTTAAAATGCATCTTTGCCTTTCGGAAAATAGAGAGGGAGAGAGAGGATAGATAAAAAGAGTTCACTAATAGCGTTTTTTCCATACTTTTTTTGACTATCTCTTTTTTCCTGTTATTAAGTCTGGCGGAGGTGGATGGAGGACGTAACTTCGTGATCGAAAACCACTTAGCGGGTTGGGCGGCCGCTGGGAAAGAGAAGCTTTTACTGTGCCTCATTGCATTATATTTTTGTGACCCGAGCTAAAATGTGTGTGTGTGTGTGTGTGTGTGTGTGTGTGCGTCTCTCTCTCTCTCTCTCTCTCTCTCTCTCTCTCTCTCTCTCTCTCTCTCTCTCTCTCTCTCCCCCCACTCCTACATTTCAAGACCTGTCACTCTACACCCATTGATTCATTTCCTCCCGTCCACTTGAATTGTCTCTTCATCACCTCTTCTTTTCTTCATCCACTTCATCCATACCTACCCACCCACTCCCTTCACTCCCACTCATACATCCATCGCCGCCATCAGTGTTCCCAGCTTCCCCTGTACCGGTATAGTGAAAAATGGCTGGTGTTTTGAGGCTGGTCATCTCTCGTCCGCAGAGTTAATTAATAGTATTCAGGGCAGAGGGACAAAAGGTCAGATAAGAGAGAAATAAAACTTTGGGTCCCTTGTTTTATGTGTGCTTGTGTTGGAACGGGATGTGTGTGTGTGTGTGTGTGTGTGTGTGTGTGTGTGTGTGTGTGTGTGTGTGTGTGTGTGTAAGTTTATTATGTTCCTCATACCTCTCTGGTTATCATTTCTGCTTTTGTTTAGATTTTTTTTTTCAAATTTGTATGCATTTATGTATGTATGTATTTATGTATATATGTATGTATGTATATATGTATGTATGTATGTATGTATGTATGTATCTCTACCATCTACCTGCTTGTGTCTTTCTGCTCCTTTCTTTGTCTCTTCCCTGCCGTTCACCCGATGCTCTGTCTCCCGGTGTCTTGTGTGTCCCTTCTCTGTCTCTGTCGATCGTCCCCGCTACGTCTCTTGTTTCTCATGATTCTCCTGTGTTGTCCATCACGGGGATGATGGTGGCGCCTAAGGGCAGGTGTCTCCACTCCAGATAATCCCTTCGTTATCTGAGGGGCGGATTTGTTTCTCTAGCATTTTCTCTTTTGTATTGCCGACAGTCTAGCGGAAGAGCGTGGAAGGAGGTTAGGTGAAGAAGCTCCTACAAACGTGTAAAAAAAGTCATAGTTGGATGATGAAGTTTTCCATTTTTCTGTCGTGTGTGTGTGTGTGTGTGTGTGTGTGTACCTCAGGGTATATCAATCTCCGGCTGTGTCTCGTATAACCTAACATTTCTCCTCACTTCCTCACTTATCTCTCATCTCCTTCACTCGCCCTAGATTACAACCTGCGTGTTTTTCATTCCCTCATGTTTTGTCTTCTCGCTTTTTGTTCGTCCTGTTTGTCCTTCACGTTAATAAGACCCCACTCCTGAGACCTCGATACGGGTTATTATTTTCTTTGCTTGGGGTTTTCATTCAGTGGACGTGAACGTGAGTGCGTCGACTCGTGTCCCTGCAGATATGGCGTGTGTCTTATCTCGGCGTGGAATTAATAAGTAGGAGATCAATGAGGGGAGTGATGGCAGTGCGTACCATGTTCTTTGTTTACGTCATTGTGCCTCGCTCGTACAAAATTTGTTCCTGTGGTAATAAAAAGTGTATGGTAAAGGGTGATAAGGAAAAATGTTATGTTGTGATGGATAGATAGAGATGAGGGAGAAAGATAGGTGACTGAAGTACTATAGATAGATTTATTAATGCAGTATTAGGTAATTAACTTTCTTTTTTAATGATTGGTAATAAAAAGTGTACGGTAAAGGTTCATAAGGAAAAGGTATGTTGTGATGGATAGATAGAGATGAGGGAGAAAAACAGATGACTCAAATACTATAGGTAGAAATATCAATGCACTATGAGGTAACTAAATTTCTTTTAACGATTTCTCTGGGATATATATTGATTCACAACACTAAAGATATATGAAATTGTATGAAATCTTTGTAAACATATAGAAAAAAAAAAGATCTTAGAGGAATGTAATTTTTTGCAGTTGCTAACCAATGAAGCAATGAAAGGTGACAGAAGAACAAGAAGAAATGTCTTAGATTCACTAATGATAAGGGAAGGATGTGCCAAATATCAATGAAAGGGTTGAAATATATATAAAAAAAAGACTTAAAAAAAGAGTATCTATTCATCTCTTGTTACCTCTTCTCTTCATTTTCTATTTCATTTATCATATCACAGCAAGTACTTTGAACTGACAAATTTCCAACACGTCCACTAAAATCACGCAGTTCTGTATAGTGCTTCATTTACTGCCCTTTCTTTTTGCACATAACCTGTTAACAAACTCATGAATAGAGTCCATTGTTGCGTCAATATAGTTTTTTGCCGCTGGTCTGAATATCATAAACGTTACAGGCTACATGGGAAAAAACGTAACGTAATAAACAGCGTATCAAAGCACATTGTATTAGCTTGTTGTGTGTGGGCCGCGTTTTTAGTCATCCTAGAATCCTTATGATACAAAACATGCACAGTGGAGTCATGAATGTTATTAGTGGAGGTTGAATACGGTGTGTATATGATAGATAGATAGGTAGACAGATAGATAGACAAATAGATATAGGGATAGTTGGATATGTTGATAGATATGTAGGTCAATTTACAGGTAGGTAGACAAACATGCATATACACATATAGATAAATAAAGATGTAGATAGATATATAAATAGATGGATAGACAAAAGGATATATCGATCAACAGACAGATAAAACCAGTCACTAATTAATTTGCATATCTGATTAGCATTCATACACGATACCCAACAATCATTTCATCATTTCCTTGCGTCTTATAATATTCCTGTTCGTCTCCCTCCTATCTCTTATCCTCATTCACCTGTTCATCATCTTCTTGCTTGATTTCTGCTTCATTTTCCATACCCATCGCATCTTTTTCATCTTGTATTTCTTCCTCCTTCTTTTACCTTCAATCTTTTTCTTCATTCCTTTTTCTAACGTCTTCTTTTTCCTTTGTTTATCTTGCTTGATTTCAGCGTCTTATTCCACACGTCTTTCGTCTGTTGGCCTCTTATCTCTTCTGTTTTCTTTTTCATTGATTTTGTCACGTGGTCATTTTTCGATAGCTCTTTTCTGATTTCCTTTCGTTTTTTTTTCCTTTGTTTTCTTCTTACGTAGTTTCTGATTTTCATTCTATATCAGTTGCCTTCAATTTCAGTTTTTTTTCTTTATTACTTTTCTAGATAAACGAGAGAGAGAGAGAGAGAGAGAGAGAGAGAGAGAGAGAGAGAGAGAGAGAGAGAGAGAGAGAGCTCGATAGGAGATGAAAAACACGTGCATAAAGAGAAAGGTAATCGAACCATGCATGATTTAGTCCCTACTGGAACTGGTGGTGGTGGTGGTGGTGGTCCGCGTGCCGATATATGGAACCCCCAACAGCTGTGACACGCCACCTCATCCCCCTACCCTCTGACCCTCACCCTTTACTGTGTTCCGGTAGTCAGAAGGGTGTCAGAGGCATTGTCCTTATTATCATTGTTGGTGTTTTGAAAGCAGATTTGCCTACATAAGTGACGAGGTGGTGGGAACTGTGCTAATGTGTCTTTGTTTACTTCTATTTGTGTTTTTTTTGTGATTCTTGGTTCGTTTTGTCTTATTGAAGTCTTATTTTAATGGTCTCTCTCTCTCTCTCTCTCTCTCTCTCTCTCTGTATTCAGAAACGCTTTATTCTTTCACTAAGACTGTTTTCCAAGCCCACATAGATGGCTAGTGGGGTTTTCAAGAGCGTTTCTCGAGTTAATAATGCAGAAATGTCGTCACTTTGCCTCTAGAAATATATAAAACCTTTGGAAATAGAGGAGATGAAGCAAAGAAATGTTTGAAAATACGAACCTCTCTCTCTCTCTCTCTCTCTCTCTCTCTCTCTCTCTCTCTCTCTCTCTCTCTCTCTCTCTCTCTCTCTCTCTCTCTCTCTCTCTCTCTCTCTCTCTCTCTCTGTAGACCATATGTTATATAAGCTAATAATTCCTCTATTTATTCTTTATTTCATAGTTCCTAACCTTAAATCTAAGCAAAACGTGAATCGTGACACTCAGATAGCTTAGTAGAACGTGTGCCAAGAAAACGGACAAATACCCGAGTGTTTTGTAGTAAATGTAAAGGAATGAGTAAGCCGACTGACGAACAGAGATTACTATTGCGACAGACGTAAATATATTTCTTCGACTAGGGAAAGAGGTCGAGGAGATGCTGGGAGAGGAGGAGAAGGAGGGAGATGGGTGAGCTGAGACAAATCAGAGTTGACTTGACATCACTCCAACTAAACCTTAGGAAACTCTTGCCTCTTTTCTCTCCTTACCTCACCCTCTTCTCTCCCCTCCCCTTCTCTTCTCTTCTCTTCTCTTCTCCTTTACTTGACTCTTTCCTGTTTTTTTTTTCTCTTTGTGTAATTAAAAAGATGGTGCGATTATTACTCTCTCTCTCTCTCTCTCTCTCTCTCTCTCTCTCTCTCTCTCTCTCTCTCTCTCTCTCTCTCTCTCTCTCTCTCTCTCTCTCTATTTATTGGGTTTTAACTGGCTAAAGGAGGTATTTTGGGTATCTCCTATCTCAAAGCCCACCAACTATTTGAATGGTACTCTCTCTCTCTCTCTCTCTCTCTCTCTCTCTCTCTCTCTCTCTCTCTCTCTCTCTCTCTCTCTCTCTCTCTCTCTCTCTCTCTCTCTCTCTCTCTCTCTCTCTCTCTCTCTCTCTCTCTCTCGCTCTCGTTTCCTCTAGTGTCTTCCTCGTCAATCTTTTATACCTTCTTGTCTGCATTTCTAAACTAAAAGAAAAAAAATAATAATAATACCAGGAAAAAAAGAGAGCCAGTTCATTCTCTAACTGAAAATTGCAGTGGGAAAAAATAAAACTGGCATCCAATTTATTTATTCAATTTTCAGACGAATTGGATTACATTTTTCTTTTCCATCCTTTTCTTTTTTTTTTCTTTTTTTTTTTCTTACGTGAAATATTATTGGTCTTTTTTTTTTCTTTTTGCCTTCTTGATGGACTTCTGATTTGACCTTTTCTTCTCTTTTCGTGTCAATAAATGTTTAATGGAGCACATTAGGAGTGGGGATGGAAAGATTACGAGGAATAGGAGGAGGAGGAGGAGGAGGAGGAGGAGGAGGAGGAAAGAGAGGACAGGAGGACCTATAACGAGGGTTATAGGAGGAGGAGGAGGAGGAGGAGGAGGAGGAGAAAGAGGAGGAGAAAGAGGAATAAGAGGAGGAGGAGGAGGAGGAGGAGGAGGAGGAGGAGGAGGAGAAGGAGGAGAAGAAGGAGGAGAAGGGGGAAGAAGAGAGAGAGAGAGAGAGAGAGAGAGAGAGAGAGAGAGAGAGAGAGAGAGAGAGAGATAAAAGAGAACGAGAAAGAGAACGAGAACGACATCAAGAACTTTCACCCACACACACACACACACACCATTCACCATAACCAAAATACAAACATGAGACCACAAGAAAGAAAACAGCAAAAACATCCATCCCCACACCCAGCATTCATGCATAAACTTCTGTAGGGGAAGGAAAAGCCAACGTCACATGCTTGGAGTAACCTTTGGACCTTCGCACAGGGAGGGAGGGCGCCAGGAAAGAGCAGCTCTCGCCACAGCCTCTCCTGCTCTTAAGTCTGGCGAAAATGACCCTCTTGTAGCGACTTCGAGGAACTGAGAGGCAGCCATGATGTATGGGCAGCCTCGCCCAGCACGACTCCTTTGGGCGGCGAGAGAGAGAGAGAGAGAGAGAGAGAGAGAGAGAGAGAGAGAGAGAGAGGGAGAGGGAGGAGATGGTAGGGAACAGATATTAATCCTTACCCTCTTTCTTACTCTATACACTCTCGTCTCTCTCTCTCTCTCTCTCTCTCTCTCTCTCTCTTCCTCCAATGATCAACAGCCGAAATTTCCTTCCGCCATCGTGGGTGCGAAAAGAGAGTGGCGGCGGTGGAGGTGGCGGCGGCGGAAGATCTTCAAGTGAATGCTCAGTTTATGTCTCGGAGGTTCAGAGAAAGAGAGAGGAGAAAGACAAATTTTGAAAGTCTGGCTCCTCTCTCTCTCTCTCTCTCTCTCCTCTCTGAAAAGGCTAGAGTTTATCATAAGCACAGTACAATTCTTCTTTTATCTCTTAGCAAATCAACACGTCATACTCCTTCCCCCGTTTCCAAGAGCCTCGCCCTCCAGTGCCATAGAAAACGTGCGCCTTGATTCTTCTCCGCTAATGCACGGGAATGGAAAGAGCGTTTAGAGGGACAAGGAGGTGGTTGAGGAAGGGTAGTTGTGTTTTATGGAGGGGAAAGAGTTGGTGGTGCTATGGAGAATATTACTGTTACTGGTGTTGTTTACTTTCTACATTCTGACTGCTCTTTTCCTGCTGGTGGTATAAATGAGGACAAAAGAACGGTTGGAAGTAGTAGATTGCTCTGAGTGGGCCTTTTTTCTTTATTTTTGTTCCCCTTGGCCATATATCCTCTCTTGCGTATAAAAAGATAGATAGATAGATAGATGGAGAGAGAGAGAGAGAGAGAGAGAGAGAGAGAGAGAGAGAGAGAGAGAGAGTACAGCAAAGGAGCTTATCGGATGGAAAATGACCCGTTTAGAAAAATTCAGGAGGTGTGAGAAATACCAAAGAGAGAGAGAGAGAGAGAGAGAGAGAGAGAGAGAGAGAGAGAGAGAGAGGGGAAAGAACATTCATTTCGCCTCTCATATGGAGATAGCGCTCGTATACAGTAAGAAAGACGGCGCTACTAACACCACATATATCCTACGCCACCAGTTGACGCCCTCTCGCTACACCAAAAAGTCCCCCAAAATGTTTCAGCCTCTTGCAGCGCTCGTCTTTCAAGTCCGCACTTCCCGTCAGGTTTATCGCCACCGAAGGTCATGAACCGATGTTCTGAAGAGATACGAGTGATATTTGAACCTTCCTGCCTCTCTTAGTGGGTATCAGAGCGCTAGAGACACATTGAGAGACGTATAACTTGATATCTTGCTTGTTACGGTAGTGTGTTGAGATTTGGTTGGAGTATCCGGCTTACTAATTGTTTTTGTTTCCATTTCTGACCCGTCTCTCACCTCATTGAGTTTTAGTAATAGGTTAATGATGACGAACTATAAATTTTTGTGTGTAGATTCAGTGTAGCGTGGTTTCAATAACAATACTACTTAAGTGATTCTTTTTTCCTCTTTTGCCTCTTTGATTTCAGTAACAGCCTTGTTGAGTGATGAATGACTGCAGTTCTCCTTTAAATTATAAGTGGTGTTGGGAAAGGGGACACATTAATACCTTTTCAGTTTCCTTTATTGGTGTTTTAGTTTCGTTAAGATACATCAGCGTAACATATCAAGAAGCAAAAAACCTTATGTTAGCTTTGATTTCAGTAACAGCCTTATTTAGAGATGAATGACTGCAATATAAGTGGTGTATGGAAAGGGGACACACTAATGCCTTTTCAGCTTCCTTTTTTTTTTTTTTTTATTTTAGTTTCGTTAAGATACAATAGCGCGACATATCAAGGTGCAAAAATCTTATGTTACCTTACTAGCGTTATGTTTGTTCATCTACTGCTGTTGCTGTGTTTGTATGTCAGTGTTGTATCGTAATAAGTAAGGATAATGACGCTGCCGTTGCGTGAATATGTGTATCCAGGAAGACCAGGAATGCTTCAGTTGTCACGTCACTCAGTTGCTAAGAATGGCAAGTGTGAAATAGAACAATGCAGCGGAACACTTCCTCCCCATCAGCATTTAATTGTTGCATATTTAACAGGATGAGGCGCTGAGTGATACTGAGTGGGGCTAATTAACCTACAGAGAGAGAGAGAGAGAGAGAGAGAGAGAGAGAGAGAGAGAGAGAGAGAGAGAGAGAGAGGTGGCAAACAGATCCATGGAACGTCAAAATTTAGACATAAACATACAAAATCACAGATGCAAAAGAAAGTGAAGAGACGCATCGCCAGTCAAAGAAACGGACACACAAACAACAAACCAGACAAACAGACAGGCAGACAAGCAAAGATACTAGACGAAAAAAAATAAAACAAACTGTCGAAAAAAGCCACATAGAAATATAACCAACACAAAGCTACATGCAAACGGACAAAGCCAGACATGGAGAGAGGCAGGTGAGGGGGATGTGTGGAAGAGAGCGGCTGTAACCCAGATGAGTGAGGCGCCACACGTGGTGATCTGCGGGTCGTGGCTAAGCATCACTGGCCACTGATTGAACGTTTGTGAATATGTATTGCACTTGTCTGACGGCGAGGGGAGAGAGAGAGAGAGAGAGAGAGAGAGAGAGAGAGAGAGAGAGAGAGAGAGAGAGAGAGAGAGAGAGGACGTTCATTTTGTTCTCACGCATTCGCCAAACAAGAATAGATTTATAAGGGTTGCTAATAAAATGTTCCAATGACTTATTACAATTTTTTGATATTGTTTATTATTGTGCTGTTTAAAAAAAGAATTTCGGATATTTTATTTATCAGTTCTTCAGGCTGTTCATTTTCATTTCTATCATACACCATCATAAATTCTATTCAGTTCAAGTCCCTACCTCCTACAAGCATCATCGTTCATTTCTACGCAGCGAACAGTGTGATGTATAATACGTTGGTTCAGTTTACCTTGTATGACATTCCCTCGCACCATCATCCCCCATCTTTAGTGCGCTGGGAAACATGAGGTATTAACGCCCTGTGGTAGGGTGACGGGCGCGCGTGGCAACCAAGCACTGGGAGTTTGCGGCTTTGCAGTGTAGCACAAACTTTGTAGAGCAAGGATTAGCATGAAAGTCAAAGGAAAGACGTCGATGTGCCCGTCAGATAATGAATCCGGCGTACCCAAGGCGAGGTGCGAGTACACAAGGAAGGTAATCTTGCCGAACATGAATGTTGATCCAAACAAATCCATGAACCACTGTCAGACCGAATGGAGCCACTCGAGTATGAGAAATTCACCTCGACAGCCGCCGCGCTCGCCTTCCTCCTCTTGGTGTTGCGACCCTGGCAGGAGCAGCGCAGCCACTCCCTAACCAGCTGAATCCTCCCGCACCTTGCAAGTTTCTTATACAGAGATCGAAACTAATATAGATTTTTCCTGGTTGGCAGTGCGGTTGCTTCATTTTATAAGAGATGGTATTCAGAATTTTTCATTGTTACTCTTGTTAACTTCTTCAGTACCATGACGCGTTTTCATTTTCATTTTACTTACTATTTGGTGATTCTATACAGCTTCAGAAACTCATGTGGGGGATTAAAATGATGAAGACTGTGGTTATTACTCTTCTGCCTTCCATAGATCCTTCCTAATGTCAATAAAATGGTATAATCGTACACAAATTTAGAGGTAAAAAATGTGTGCCAGTACTGAAGGGGTTAATGTTATGAAATTGCAAAAAAAAAGGGGAGTTCCTCTGAAGTGTATGGAATTACGTGTTCTTTCTTTTTACTCCTCTTTCCTTGTGTATAGCAGAAATAATAATGACTAGAATGAAACTATGGGACTTAAGGGAATCATCATCTCTATACTTTTATCCACACAACGACATAAAATTGACAACCCTTTAACACTATTGTCTGCGGCTTTCCTGGGTTATATTAGTTTGTACCTCCCTAGCAGAAGGTGTCATGACGGTGGCCAGGTAGCAGGCAGGTGTCCATGCAGTATTAGTGATCGTATTCTGGAGAGCTGCGACTTGCTATCATTTCCCTCGCCTTCACGCTCACCGTTCCTTCCACTTCCAGCACTACGCCTCTTCCTCTTAGTGTGGTCTTGGTAATGTCGTTTCGATGTGCTCGTCTGGCTGCAAGTTCTTCATTCTCCACGTCTTTAGCTGGGGCACCAGGAAGAGTATTTGTCGCATGCATGTTGAGTCTTTATAGTGTTGTCTCTTATTCTCTGGCAGTCTGAGCAAAAAGTATGTCTGTAAATTCAGACAGAAAATCGTGCTCTCATGTGAAAGGCTTAAGGCAGAATCTAATGTCAGATAGAATTTCTAAAGATATAAATAATGGAATGGAAATAGGTTTGGTTGTGAGAACAAAGATATCGTTGGAAAGAAATCTTTACTTATGCTATCCAACTTGTCTTTGCTTAAGATAAACAGTGCAGCGTATCTCACAAAAAGGTTTTCTGATATTCTTTTGTGTCCCTTATCTACCTTTACGAGAACCTAACAAGACAGGAGAATGTTCATCGAAAGAAAATCAAACTAGTTAGCATAAAAATTTGAACATAAATGAGTCTCAAAGTCAAACATGAACACACTGCTTGTATGGAATGGAACCTTTGCACTTTCCTTCTCTCGTTCTTGTCCGCCTTGCTCTCGTAGTCATTCTATTCAGCAGTGACTCGAGAAACAATTGTTCTCTCTGCCCATAACGATTTCCTTCCCCCACTTGACTGTAACCCGTCCACAAACGCATTTAAGAGGTTCACAAAAGACTCACTAAGAAGTATCCACCAGAGTGAATACAAGTACAGACCTGGTGGCGAGTCTTTTCACGCGCCTGAGATCCGGTGCCTGTCTTGTAATCGGCTTAAGATCCATGGCAGTCCTCGCCGCACTTTGCACCACAGCTGTTTGAGTGAGAGAGTGTGTGTGAGAGAGACTTAGAGAAATTATGGGTGTGTTGTGTGTGTATGTCTGTGGCTCTCTCATGACGCCTCAGCAACAAGACCTCTGCCACTGCTGCCATCTTTCGCACCAGCAACGCGAACAATTCCAGTGGTACCATCTGGAGAAAAGGCGCTTTCACTGTTATTTCTTTGTGTAGTTATCGGTCTAGTTATTCTGCGTTCCGGCCCTTGTTCTTGTGTTTCCGGGTCGTTCTTGAGGCAATGAAGGCTTTCAGTTTATTTCCAAGGCCGCTGCTTCGTCTCGTCCACACCATGTTGTAATACCAGCAGCCTCTGTCCATTTATATTTTCATGCCTCTGTTCTTTCGTGTTGTTTCTTAATGTTGTGGTGGTGAACGTGTGAGGAAAGGGAAGAAATAAGAGGGTATGAAATGAAAATTAAGGAAAAGTTAAGGAGTTTGTTTTATATATATATGTTTTGTTTACAGTTTCTTAGTGTTTTGGTGGTCAAGGTGGGAAGAAATATGTTGATGCCAGACATGGAGGAAAAGGAAGAAATAAGAGGGTATGAAATGAAAATGAAGGAAAAATAAAGGAATTTGTTTTATTTATGTTTTCATTTGCAGTTTCTTAGTGTTTTGGTGGTCAAGGTGTGAGGAAATATTTTGATGCCAGACATGGAGGAAAAGAAATAAATAAGAGGGTATGAAATAAAAATGAAAGAAAAATTAAAGAGTTTGTTTTTATATATATTTTGTCTGTAATTTCTTAGCGTTTTGGTGATGAACGTGTAAGGAAATATCGTTTAACTTCTTCAGTACCATGACACATTTTCATATTTATTCTGCTTAATATTAGGTGATTTTAAACAGCCTTAGAAACTTGTGTCGGGAATTGAAATAGTGAAGACTCGGGCCATTAATCGTCTGACCTCCATAGATCCTTCCTAATGTAAATAAAACCGTTTTTAATCATACCAAAGACTCATGGTAAAAATGTGTCCCAGTACTGAAGGGGTTAAGGAGGCCAGTTATAAGACACGGAGGGCCAGAAAGAGTAAGATGTGAGAGTGACAAAAGAAAAAGGAAGAATTTTCGTTTCACTGTGACATAAGGAAGGAAAATTGTGCCTCAGAAATGTTAGTGTTTTTGTGTGAGGTTTGCGGACCCTGGTAAGTTTCTCTCTCTCTCTCTCTCTCTCTGTTCGTGTGTGTGTGTGTGTGTGTGTGTACCCATCATCATTACGTAGGTTGGAAACTCAAACTTTTTTTTTTCCCCCACCGTGACTGTGTTTTGCGGACGCTCCCTTCATCATTGATATAATTTTTTTTTTCTAGTGGGAACGCAAAAAAAAAAAAAAAAGAAAATAGTTGGGTCTGTTTCCATGATGCATTGATGACCTTTTAAAGTCCGTCAGGCGCGCAGGACTGGACATGTGAGCTAAAACGCGGCCATCATTGCAGTGAGGGAAGGAAATTAATACTTAAATAAATACTTAGATTAATACATAAATACTTACATACATAGATAAATACTTAAAGGAAAGAAAGGAAAATATAAAAAGAAGGAAAGAAGTGGAAGTAAAAGTACCGCATGATTTTATATTGTTTACTCTCTCTCTCTCTCTCTCTCTCTCTCTCTCTCTCTCTCTTAATGGAAGGGTAGGAAGGAAACGATACATGATTCTTGAAACGCACGGCCTTTTTCATTACTAGCCTATGTTTGATCTTCTGCATAGCTCTCCTCCTCCTCCTCCTTCACCTCCGCCACCTTCTCCTTCTGCTTTGCTGTCCTGGCTCTACCACTGGTAGTTAGTAGATAGTCTCAACAAGCAGCCTAGTAAGGACCTAAGGGTCTGTTGATGTTTGTCTTTCTTTGTATTCCTTTGTATTCTTCTCCTCCTCCTCCTCCTCCTCCTCCTCCTCCTCCTCCTCTCCTCCTCCTCCTCCTCCTCCTCCTCCTCCTCCTCCTCCTCCTCCTCCTCCTCCTCCTCCTCCTCCTCCTCCTCCTCCTCCTCCTCCTCCTCCTCCTCTTCCTCCTCCTCATCCTCCTCCATCCTCCTCCTCCTTCTCCTCCTCCTCCTCCTTCTTCCTCCTCCACCTCCTCTGCTTTTCCGCCTCATTTTCCTTCTTTTTTTTTTTCTTTTTTTCTTCTTTTCTTCTTCTTTTTCTTCTTTTCTTCTTTTCTTCTTTTCTTCTTTTCTTCTTTTCTTTTTTTTTTTCTTCTTCTTCTTTTTCTTCTTCTTCTTCTTCACCTTCGTCTTTACCCTTTGCTTCTTTTTCCACTCCTTTAACCTTCCTTTCCCCTCTTTCTCCTCCTCCCCCTCCTCCTCCTCCCCCTGCTGTTTTCCTGATAGTTGCTGAAGACGAACGTGTCTCCTGAAACTTGATGCACTGAAGTCTGAAAGCAAACACACACACACACACACACACACACACACACACACACACACACACACACACACACACACACACACACACACACACACACAGAGAGAGAGAGAGAGAGAGAGAGAGAGAGAGAGAGAGAGAGAGAGAGAGAGTCAATCATTCGTCACTCCAGAGATGTGTCCTCAGCTTTAGTGAGAGAGAGTGACGAGGCAAGACGAGGATAAATCAATCATAGATAAGATAAAATTTTCCTTTGTTTCATTCTTCTCCTTCTCACTGTACGTGGTCAAAGAAGGACGAACGATGAAGGAAAGGATTAGGAAGGCGATAGAGAAAGAAAGAGTAGAAGTAGTAATATATATATAAAGAAAGAAGTGTATAGGAAGAAAAGCTGTAAGATATTTGATGTGGTTGGATTTTGAGTTGCAAAGAAGATAGAGAAAGAAAAAAAATATTGTAGAAACAGAGAAGGAAGGAAGAATAAGGATTGAAAGAGAGTAAAATAGGGATTGCAATATTAATTTGGGAGTTTTTAAGGAAAAAGGAACATTGATAGAAATAAACAGAAATGAATTGAAATAGAAAAAAAAATGATTAACTGCCTCGAAAGTCTCTCAAGGAAAAGAAAAGGTCATAAGAATTCCATAGATATAGGATGATGTTATTTCGAGAGAGAGAGAATATAAACAAAAATAAAAAAAAGATAGCTGAATTGTATATATATAAAGCCCTTCCATTCAACATGTCAGAGGCGTTTGTGTCTGAGAATGGAGAAAAGAAAAGAGAGTCCCAACAAGAGAATCGATAAAGACTGGAGGTGAGTGTCAAGAGACCACTCGATTCCCCGCTGAAGACTTGCACTTAGGAAATGAACGCAGTGAAGGTTGCACTTATAACCACAACTGAAAAAACCCAGAGAGAGAGAGAGAGAGAGAGAGAGAGAGAGAGAGAGGAGGTGGGTGGGGAAGGAGAGGCACACCCACCCATCCACCCACTCACAGGTCACTGGAGTCCCTAACCTCGTCAGTAAATTTTCCAGCGTCAGGAAGGAAAACCCGCTCGGGTGAAGCTGAGGTCTGGAGCGCTTCTTTCTCTCTCTTTGTTTTTAGACTCTGGGAAAAAATTCGCTTGGTGTGTAGAGCAGCGTTTTTGTGGCTGATGTTGGCAGACTTTCTTTTTTCTTTCTCCTTTTTTTTTCTTATGCTGGAAGTTTTACCGCGTTTCAATCAACTGGCTGTAAAGTTACCTCCTGAAAGACTGCTGTACTTGTGTGTTTAGCCGATACGTAGTGAAAGAAAGACCCGCAGCTGATGCTTTCGCCATTTATGATAGTATCTTAGGACAGGAGGGGTATACAGTTCATTTACGATGGCTTAAGGAGATAAGGGGAGCTGCGAGAAGCCACGGGGCCTACATAGGGCAGCATATAAAGCATGCACATCTACATACTTTTATCATACTTATCTGTGCAATGTTTTCAAGCTTCCAGTTAACTTACTCGCAGCAACAGCAGTCAACTACCACTCTCTTCTATCTTAAATCTTTTACCTGATCTCTTTTAAAAATTAAACTTATCTTTTTTTATAGATATCTAACCAGAAGAATTTTTTCTACACCACTCTCGTTAAATCTCACATACCTATTAAATAATTCTACTAAAATCAACGTCATTTTCCACCGATTAATAAAACAGCACATGCATTTTAGTTAACAAGCTATGACTAATAGTTACAACTGGGCTTCACATTTACAAGCACGAACATATATGTTAGCCTAGAATTGGGTGTAGGAGGACGAGAAGGAGGAGGAGAAGGAGGTGAGACAATCCCTCCAGAGACGCCAGCCAGACGCCTTGTCACTGGCTTGGGACGTGAGGCAGCCACCGCACCAGATACTCATTACGAGGCCAGCATTTCCAGCGTCTCTCATCTGCATTTCTAATTAGTGATTGCCTCGCCTTGCAGGGTTTGGGTGGTGGCCGTCTCGATGCATTGTCACAGTTACTGGCATGGTGAAAGGGACGGCCAGAGAGAGAGAGAGAGAGAGAGAGAGAGAGAGAGAGAGAGAGAGAGAGAGAGAGAGAGAGATTGTTACATGAATAGAGTTAGAAGCCATTTTTACATTTACAGCTATTCGATAAACACACACAAGAGAAGGTAGAATTTATGAAGAACGAATGGAATGTGGGAAATATTTGGTGATACGAGATGAATGAAGGGAGGAAAAGGAAGGAAGGAAGAAGTGTATCTCTCTCTCTCTCTCTCTCTCTCTCTCTCTCTCTCTCTCTCTCTCTCTCTCTCTCTCTCTCACACACACACAAAAAAAAAAAAAAATAGATAGGTACACCAGTGTTTATATGATGAAAAGCCGACAATGTCAACCATCTTGTCCCTCGGCATTTCTTTTTTCTTCCGTTTTCCACAGCGAAAAGTTTCTTGTCGAAAATGCAGCTCGTGTGCAGACCGGTCCCCGCCCCGCCTGACCCCGTTGCGCCGCGTCCTGCCCCGCCCCGGCCAAACAGTTTTCTGTAATCAAGAGGACGTGACAAGACCATCATCCAAAAACGTGTTCTGTTCTGAAATGCCTTCCTTTTCTCTTTATTTACATTTTACCTTCGTTGACCGCAAGGGGACGTTTTTTCGTGTGCCTGTGCGTGTGTTTGGTTCCGCCTCTTTGGGTCTAACTATCAGTTCACGCACCATTGCCGCAGGGAAAGAAAATGCGGTAAACGGTCCTCCTGCTTCAGTTTTTGGTTCAGTCTTTGTGCATCTCCTGAAATGGGAATATTCTAGCGTGGTTGCTGTTTGGTTAGTTTCCTAAGGGGATAAGAACGTTTCCGAGTAATATCGGTGGAGATAAGAACACAATAACAAAAGTACAGAAATCAACCAACATGACATTTGTATTCTAAATTGGGGTTCTTTCTGTGTTGTTTTCATATCTGAGGGTACGGAAGATGTATTTATAGATCATTTGATAAGAAAACGGCTTTAATATATTGCAAACTTTCGTGTTTAAAGATAATTATTTTATTTTATTTCGTTTATCATTTTTTTTTTATAATTCAGCTTTTTGATCTTATACATTATCATCTTGCATTTCTACTTGATCCTATTTGCTCTCTCTCTCTCTCTCTCTCTCTCTCTCTCTCTCTCTCTCTCTCTCTCTCTCTCTCTCTCTCTCTCTCTCTCTCTCTCTCTCTCTCTCTCTCTCTCTCTCTCTCTCTCTCTCTCTCTCTCTCTCTCTCTCTCTCTCTCTCAGCGTGTGATGCTGTATGAAGTAAGGATAGAGGAGGTGAAATAGAGGAACTGCTGCAAATTCCGGATATCTTACTCTACTTCTATTTCTCTTCCCTTGACTTGAACTGTTTCAGAAGGGGAGTATGAAAATATCTCCAGAAATAAAGTAGACAATACATTTTTCTATAATGATGTTTTTTTTTCAGGTACCTACAATTTTTTAACGGACTTTCTCTCTCATTATTTTTTCCCTTCGATCACACTCACAAACTTGGTGAAGGTTACATCTCACCGGGATGGAAAGGAAGCCTCAGTGGTTAACCTAAAGTCATAAAGGAAGGCATACATAACCCTTAACTTCTACCCTCGATGAGCCTCAGTGTCTAGATCATAGGTAGCGATAATATTACGGACACACTATATCGTAATGAAAGAGAGAGAATAAGAGGAGATGAATTGTTAGATTGAATGAAGGGTAACCTGTTCTAGCCACTCAGGTCTTGGGAATGCACCAAGTCGAATTACCAAGGAAGTTGAGGAGAGGCGATGGTTGTTCCTCCGCCAATATTCTTGCTTGGGAAATTCATGATTGCAAGATAACAGTGTACATTGAAGGTAAGACTAAAGAAGAACGTTGGTGAGATGATTCGGAAAGGGGGAAAAAAAAGAGTAATGAGACGTGGGTATAAATTAGCGTCAAATATCTAAATTGGGGATGAAAGCCACACTGTAACATTATAACTAACAAACGATTCATAATAATAGAGTAGAGCGGTTCCTGTTTTTATGTTATCTTACGGCCAACTTTTTGAAGCACAGATGAAGCAAAGGAAGGAACTTTTATGAATTATCAGGAGACATAACTCGAACAAAACGCGAATAATTTTATTGAGGCATAATGGGTCAGCAACATTATCATTATCGCTAATAAGCCAAACGGAAGGTCATCTGTTGCTACTTAATACTAGGTTCACGTTAAAAATATTGGCTTCACACTCGCCGCATGTCTTCCTAATCCTCAGTTCTCCGCCCTCATCATCTAATTAAGGGTAATGTGGTGCAGTAGTGCAATAAGTCTTATTAGAAGAGGATCCTACCCCCACCATTATGAGTTTTGAATAATGACCAGATATTTTTTTTTTAATGCAGAGAAAGTAACATTGAGAGAAACATGTTTTTCATCCAATGACTTGTAATGACATAACACTTGCCACTTCATAAGAACAACCAACCACGGACTACTCTACCAGTCAGAAAATAAGCTGGATATAAAGCACCTAAAACCCAGTTCAAATAGTTTTAACCTCCTCAGAACTGGGACGTATTTTTACCACGAGTCGTGGGAGTGATCAGACGATTTTATTTACATTAAGAAAACTTTACGTGCGTCAGAAGATTAACGCGTTCAGTACCATGACACGTCTCTATATTCATTCTGCTTACTATTTCTTGATTTTGTAAAGCTTCAGAAACCAATGTGAGGATTAAAATAGTGAAGACTCTGCCCAATAATCTTCTCACATCCATAAACCCTTTCTAATGCCAATACAACCGTCTAATCATACCCAAAACTCATAATAAAAATGCGTCACAGTACTGAAAGGGATTAATGGCCAGAGTCTTCACGATGCTAATCCCCACATATGTTTTTGAAGCTGTATAAAATATCCTAAATTTAACTCAATAAGCTCTGATGACATTATATCACTTTCTTCATATGAATAACCGTACCTCTTCTTACCAGACAGAAAATAATCTAGAAACAGTTGAATGCAGTTTGAGTAATGAACCACATTTATGCATAGAACGTATCCTCGAGAGAAACCTGATCTTAAACTCTCTCCTCCTAATGACATATCACTGGCAAAATCAAATGTGTAACCCTAGATTGTCTTATCAAGCAGAAGATAAGCTGAAAATACCAGACAAGAAACAATTGAAGGAGTTTTGAATATTGTAAGAATGTAAGATTGAGATACACATGATTTTCCCTTAATACCTCCTAATGACATAACAATTCCTAATCCACATGAGATACCTTAGACTCGGATAATGAGATAAAAGCACTGCAGTAGAAACAATTGAATCTCTCGACCCTGATACCTTAGGAATGCAAGAGAAGCAGCAGGAAGTCCACACGTGGTAGTCACTCCATTAGATATCAATTATCCTTTAATAATTCATACTTTAACCCCCTTCAGTACCAGGACGCGTTTTATATTTATTCTGCTTACTATTTGGTCATTTTATATAGCTTCTGAAACTCATATGGGGATTAAAATAGTGAAGATTCTGGCCAATAATCTTCTGACCTCCATAGAATATAAATAAAATTTTCTAATCACACCCAGAACTTAAGGTAAAAACGTGTCCTAATACTGAAAGGGTTAAACTTGTACTTAACCATTTCACCAAGCTTGGGGATGTGGCGGAGCGAGTCGTCATCTGAACTAAGAATACATTTATCTATACTAAAAAGACAGAATCCTACCCAGTACCAGCTTTTGCTTCTGGTTTAGAATTTAGCAACACTGTTTGGACCGGAGCTCTGACCTCTCGCGAGTCTGACTTTAAATAATAGATATCTAGACGTGCTGACGTGCTCTCATTTTTTGACGGGAATTTATTTTTATGGTGACAAATGCACGAAATGTTCCCCAGGCAGCGAATGAAATACTGTCCAGTGCAGAAGTTACGCTAAACACAGGGACTAGTACTACTGTTGCTGCTGCTGCTGTTGTAAATAACGTGTTTAATTCTGACTGATGGGACGCCAGCTGTTGCCCTCCGCTCCGTTTTGAGAATAGTTATGAATGTTGTAGGTCAGCCTTTTATTTCGTGTGTAAATGATGTGGAAGTGAGGAAAAAAAATCATCATTGTTATCATTATTACTATTATTTTCTTTTCTTCTTAATATTATTATTATTATTATTATTATTATTATTATTTTATTATTATTATTATTATTATTATTATTATTATTATTATTATTATTATTATTATTATTATTATTATTATTATTATTATTATTATTATTATTATTATTATTATTATTATTATTATTATTATTATTATTATTATTATTATTATTATTATTATTATTATTATTATTATTATTATTATTATTATTATTATTATCATCATTGTCATAATTCTTTTCTTCTCTTGTCTATGTTCTTGCTATGTCATTTTTCTTAATATTACCATTCTCGTTGTTGTCAATCTCCTTATTATCACTTACTCTTCTTAGTTTGATTGCATTGCTCCATCTACATATTGCAGTTTCATTACGTAAATATTAAATCACACAAAATATATTAAACAATATCAAACACACACATTTTCCATACCACAGTAATACAGAAAATAAAATCCACGACTATATCAACTCACACGTATATATTTTCTTTCCAGGTGAGTTGCTCTGCTTGGCGCCTGGAAGACCAAGGTGTGTGTGTGTGTGTGTGTGAGTGAATAGCAGCGCAAGGTGACCAGCGTGGGTGTCTCAAGCGGCTAAGGTAAAATGGAGCGTTCCTTTGAAAGTGTGTGTATCTTGTTTGATGAGGAAAGTTCGTGAGGGTGAGGGAGAGAAAAGGGGGCAATTAAAGGCGAGGAAAGGTGAGGAAAGATGAAAAAAAAACATGAGGAGGAAGATGAAAGAACAAGAGGAGGAGGAGAAGGAGGAGGAGGAGGAAGGAGGAGGAGGAGGAGGAGGAGGAGTAAGGGGAAAGTGAATGATCATGAAGTCATCTCTTTATTACAGTAGAAAAACAGTTTTTTTTGTACTTTTTATTCTCTCTCTCTCTCTCTCTCTCTCTCTCTCTCTCTCTCTCTCTCTCTCTCTCTCTCTCTCTCTCTCTCTCTCTCTCTCTCTCTCTCTCTCTCTCTCTCTCTCTCTCTCTCTCTCTCTCTCTCTCTCTCTCTCTCTCTCTCTCTCTGTGTGTGTGTGTGTGTTGGTGAAAGGATGAAAGTTATCAACTAAACTTAAGACACACTGATTGACTAACTTACTTGGCGTCTTATTGATAAACCATCTCTCTCTCTCTCTCTCTCTCTCTCTCTCTCTCTCTCTCTCTCTCTCTCTCTCTCTCTCTCTCTCTCTCTCTCTCTCTCTCTCTCTCTCTCTCTCTCTCTCTCTCTCTCTCTCTCTCTCTCTCTCTCTCTCTCTCTCTCTCTCTCTCTCTCTCTCTCTCTCTCTCTCTCATATTCCCTGTACTCGACATTCGATGAGTTAAAAGGGAAAAAAAAAGAAATAGAGGCGGTTGTGATTTGCGTGATCGGTGGTGCGTGGGATTGACGGTCGCCGCCCCGCCCTGGCCACAGCTCGCCTCGGAGATTACTTTCTGCCCGGCGAGTCACGATGCTGCCGGGGAAACAGCCACTCGAGATCCGCCGCTGAAATTAAAACGACGGCGATGAGTCAAGTAAACGGATACAACGAGGAGTGTAAGACGAACTGCTGTGATTTACTTTGTTACAACGACGAGGAAGATTGCACGTGAGATCGATGAGGAGAAATAATTGTAATGGTTTAGTTTGATATAGACGATGATTTATAAATATGGTCCCTTTGAAAGATGGAAAGATGGACAGAAGGGAAGAATATATGGATAGGGAAGGAAGAGAGACGAGGAGCCATGGGGAGACAGTGAAAGGAAGGTGACAGGAAGTAGGGAGCGAAAGGGAGCTAAGAGAGACGGGAAAAGGAAACCAAAGGAAGTCAATTAGGTGAATGTTCCCTCCAATGAATTGTCCGGAAGTTAAAGATGTTTATTATTTTTGTACGTAAAGTTGAAAGTATACAATACATTATGTTCATTTAATCCCTTCAGTATTTGGACGCATTTTTTACTATGAGTTTTAGATATGATCGGAAGTGTCTATGGAGGTCAGACGATTAATGGCCAGAGTCTTCACTATTCTAATCCTCACATGAGTTTCTGAAGCTGTATAAAATCACCAGATATTACCCAGAATGAATTTCAAAATGCGTCATGGTACTGAAGTAGATTAGTCGTAGAGGCTGAGGTTGAGTGGTGAGCTAATTGTAAGTGAGTGGTTGTCTTGTCTTTAGGTATTAGGAATTTTATGTTATTATCTTGATTTGAAAGGGTTTGTATAAATTATTAAGAGAGACATAAGCTTAGTGGTTTACTTTTAGAGTGAACCATTTTTTTTGTGATGTTTGTGGCGCGTGGGTAATTAATTAAGGGAATGATTGTCTTATGTTTAGGTATTAGGGAATTTTATCTTATTTTCTAAAGTTAGAATTGTTTGTTTGAGTAAGAGAGAAAAGCTAAGAGGGTACATTTTTAAGTGAACGATTTTTTTTTGTGTGATATTTTTGGTGTGGTAGGTAATAAATTAAGTGAGTGGTTGTCTTGTGTTTAGAAATTTCATCTTAGTTTCTAAGTTAAAAATACTTATTTGAGTGAGACATAGACTGAATGGTGTATTTTGGAGTGAACGATTGTGTGTTATTTGTGGCGTGGTAGGCAATGAATTAAGTGAGTGGTTGTCATGTGTTCAGGGAATTTCATCTTATTTTCTAAAGTTCAAAGTGCCTGTTTGAGTAAGAGACACAGGGTGAGTGGTGCATTTTGAAGTGAAACATTTTTTTGTGATATTTTTGGTGTGTTAGGTAATGAATTGAGTGGTTGGTTTATATATAGAAAACTTCATCGTATTGTCTAAAGTTAAAAGTACTTGTTTGAGTGAGAGAGACACAGGGTGAGTGGTGCATTATGGACTGTACGATTGTCTTGCGATGATGAGTGGTAAATAATTCAAGTAACGTAGCTTTCCTGAAGATTGAAAGATACTTAATCAATTCCCACTTGGAAAGACAGACAGAGGGAGTGAGTGGTGTCTTGTGTTTATATAATGGGTACGTAGACAGTTCAAATGACGTGTTGTTTATGTAAGTTGAAAATCTTTAATCATTCACCACTTCAAAAGACAGACAGAGAGAGTGAGTGGCGTCTTGTGTTTGTGTAATGGTTGATATTTCAAGTGACATGTTCTCTCTGAAAGTTGAAAATACTTAATCAGTCACCATCTCAAAGGACAGACAAAAAGGAAGGAGAGTAGCGCGGAAATGACAAGTATATCTTAGAGTACACATCCTGACCTCCTATTCCTTAATTATCTACATTGAGTTCATTGGTGTGTCATTGGTGTACCTAATTTCCTTTTAATCCACTCACGTAGTTGCGTCGATAATCTTTACTGCTCGCCTTCATATTGCCTGCAGCCACACACCGTAATGTAGGTTTCAAGCGCGACTTTTACGAGTATCAGCAATTGCAATGTTAACACGAACCATATAACTATATTACTCTGTGTCGTAGCTCGAAGAAATTGGTGGCGGTTATTAATTTTTTTGCTGAAGGGAAGGAGACGAGTGGATTGTGGAGAAAATTCAATTCCATTACGAAAGGTTTGATTAAGAGAAGTGAAAGTGCTGTGTTGTACCTCTTCCCAGCTCTCTAGTCTACTGGAAATACTATTATTTTTCTCGATTACCTATATCAGAAATGCCTCGATGAAAAAGCCAATTACTTCCTCGATTATGTATATGGAAAAAAAGAACAGGATTTTATTTTCAGTCACGTTGGGTTTCTCGGTATTGACGATTTCTAAAACTCTCTAGTCGTCGTGACCTTTGCTTGCTCTTTGTCTGTGTTGTAGGCAGTTATTCTTGTCGTTTTTGTTATCGTCTCTGTCTTCTATCCCTCTCTTCCTCCTTTTTTCCTCCCTGTCGTCATCTTTGTCGTTTTTTTGTGTTTTCAATCATAATTCTGTATTCTCCTCCTGGTTTTCGTTTTCTATCGTTTATTTATCTTTTATCATCCTGTTCCTTGTCAATATTTTAGTATTTTTTTTCTTTTTTTGCTGGAAATTCCTTCTATTATTCTGTTTCTCCATTTTATCCATCCTGTCACCGTCGCCATCTTCCGTCTTCTCCTCTTCCTCTTCTTCTTCCTTCTCCTCCTCCTCTTCCTCCTCTTCCTCCTCCTCCTCTTCATAGGCCAGCAAGTGTCTCCCCTCCTCTCCTCTACAAGGGATGTTTTGGGAATCATGAAGCAGGAATTCGCCTTTGAGATATTCATAGGTTTTTGCACTACCTCCCTGTCGGCGATCTTGCTTTGCCTGAGCGCCGCCGACTGGGAGAAGACAAGATCCAGCTATCACATATTCATAGACTCTGACGCGAGCTTCATTTGGGGATAATGGAAGTGATGTTTTGTAAAGTAACAGGATGTGACTGCAGATTGCTAACTTCTGACACTCGCATATCTCTCTCTCTCTCTCTCTCTCTCTCTCTCTCTCTTTCTCTCTCTCTCTGCAGTAAAGCGCTTCCAACACAGGGTATCTTTCTTCCGTTCTCTTCATAAAACTCTCGCTATCTTAGAATTTTGCACCTCCCCTCAGCCTTCACCTTTCCTTCTCGTTTCTGTGAATTACTAACTTACCGTCCGTCTCCTTTTCTTTCTCCCATTACATTCCTTCACTATCATTCCTTCCCATCATGAACCTTTCCTGCGCCTCCTTTTCTCCCTCTTCCTGTAAATTACTAAGCTACTTTCCTTCTCTGTCTCTTCTCTTTCTGCTTCTTCACTATCATTCCTTCTAATCATGAACCTTTTCTCCTCCTCCTTTCCTCTTCCTACTACTAATATTCCTTTTTCCATAAGCCCCATACAAGCCACACTACGTCTCATCCCTCCTTCGTCCATCAGTGACCCGTCAACCCCCCGTGTCGCTCCCTAACCGTCTGGAGGCGTGAGTGGCTGTGTCGCGGACGAGCTCATCCCTCCCTCACCTCACTCAGACACTCGCCTTGACGTCCACCTGTGTCAGATAGGAATCAGACGGTCGGTTTTCCCGCAGCGCCCCTTTGCCACCTCCTGCTCTTCTACAGACAGGCGGATAAAGTTATTGCTATGTGTGACTCGACTTAACTTTTTTAATACGGAGGTTGGGTTAGTAGGTTGGAAAAAGGCTGGTTCAGGGTTGTATATTGAGTGAATTACATGTAAAACTTGTTGGTTTATGAATTTTGCAGTTTTGTATTAGGTGTTATTAACTTATTTAGAGGTATTTGATTATATGGAATGCTAGTTGTTGATTTTTCTCATGTTTTAGTGAATCAGGTATAGTTTAACTTCATAATAATACTGATTGAAATGTACGTTATGCCTCGTTTCTTCGTATATTGGTGATGAATGTATGTTTTCATACTTATTTATCTTTCTGTGTGGAAATTAGTGGTGTAATGTGAGGTTAGGTTAGTTAATTGTAAACTAAGGTTGGAAACGAGATCTCAATTAATGATTAAGTTTTGTCTTAATTGCAATGTCAGTGACGCCATGCAATCATGTATTACTTGTATCTGAAATTAAGCTGCTAGAATACCTATTAATCTTTCATTACTACTTATTCAGCTTATTAGAAATGGATGCTCGTTTAAGTTTTATTTTGCCAATGTAATGCTCTCTCTCTCTCTCTCTCTCTCTCTCTCTCTCTCTCTCTCTCTCTCTCTCTCTCTCTCTCTCTCTCTCTCTCTCTCTCTCTCTCTCTCTCTCTCTCTCTCTCTCTCTCTCTCTCTCTCTCTCTCTCTCTCTCTCTCTCTCTCTCTCTCTCTCTCTCTCTCTCTCTCTCTCTCTCTCTCTCTCTCACACACAACAAATGTAAGCAGATCGAATTTTGTGCAACCTTCCTCCACCCAGAATATTTACTACGACCAAAGGAACGTCCCCACAGCCAGCCAGCCAGCCCACTTCCTCCCCCGGCCGCGTAAAGCACCGCAAGTAGTGGTATTAGAGAAAAAGTATAAAAGCCCAATGATAATCCTCAGAAACAGCGAGGGCCCCAAGGTATGAGTTTAGTCTTGTTCCCAGCTCGGCAACGTTGATGGAAACCTGCACTTAACCGCTCCGCACACTGTCATCCTGCGTTTTCAATTCTACGCGTCGACATTTATTGAAGTTCTGCGCTTGCCTTTTGGGATCTTGCTTGGGTTTCTGTGGTCTTGGGTTATCGGGTTTTGTCTCCACCACCCACTGACCTTGGCCCGCTTGCTCCATTCCAGTCTTAACCATCCTCTGTCTCGTCTTGTCTTGCCTTCACGTCTTTCGGTCAGAGTGAATGTTGGACTAATGATAGTTTTGAGGTTTCCGCATCCTGGTGTTGTGTTTCTGTGTTGTGTGTGTTGGAGGAAGGGAGGGAGTATGGTTGTGTGTGCGTGTGTGTGATGTCGTTTTTGAGGGTTTATCATATTGTTTAGCACTTCATCATATCCAAAGTGTGTGATGACGATTTGTTACATCTCTCATCACTTTTTCTTATACAACATACAATAACAGCTTTGTAATATGATCCAGCATTTCTCAAGACAGCGCTTAAATAAACGAAACACTACTACATACATATATTTCATTAGTAGGGTCACCTTTTTCTACTTCCTTCAACCTGCCAATACTTCACATTGCCACCGAATTACAAATGTATAGTGTGTTCCTCTGAAGCAAAAGGCACAAATACCTCAAAGGATTACACGAGTGACCGCACCCACCACCCCTCCCTCCGCACGCTGCAGGTATCCATCCGCTCACTACATGGACCCTGAGAAAAGTTGATGAAAATATTAGCAAACAAAACGGAGCTGAGCGGCGGCCGGGTCTTTGAAGAGTGAGCAGCGGACACAAAGACACAGACCGTAGGCTTCGTGTCTCTGGGAAAAGAAGGAAAGAATATCAAGGGGGACGAACTGCAAGCAAATAGAAAATGAGAACGAGGCTGCCGAGAGAAAGGGCTAGTCGAGGAAAGTGTAAAAAGCGTCTGGCTTCGGCTACTGCAAGGGGCGCCACTTTGCTGCCACAGAGAGGGAACATTTTACTGCAGCAAGGGCGACTGCCGCGTCCAGGGCTCTGTAAGACCCATGAATTCCGCTCGATCTCTTGAACCCCGTCAGGAGAACTGCTTGTGCCGTTCATGTTTCTTTTTTCTCTTTTCCTCGTGTTTTTTGGAGATAAAAAAATAGAAAGAACGAAATACAGATGGAATGTGAGGAAATATGATGAAGTAAATATAGAAAAATAGTGGAATGATGCTAATTTTGTTTTATATTTATTTGATGGTGTGGTAATCAGTCTCTCTCTCTCTCTCTCTCTCTCTCTCTCTCTCTCTCTCTCTCTCTCTCTCTCTCTCTCTCTCTCTCTCTCTCTCTCTCTCTCTCTCTCTCTCTCTCTCTCTCTCTCTCTCTCTCTCTCTCTCTCTTTCTGACCACGTTTCTTTCTTTCTATTTGTTGGTTTAAATTCTCTCCACCTACACAATACTCTCCTCCTCCTCCTCTCCTCCTCCTCCTCCTCCTCCTCCTCCTCCTCCTCCTCCTCCTCCTCCTCTTCCTCACTTCTTTTGATCTTTTCCCTTATTCTCTTCCTTCTTTCCTATTCCTACCTCTTGACTACACTCTCCTCTCCCTCGCTTACCTTCCTCTCTCTCTCTCTCTCTCTCTCTCTCTCTCTCTCTCTCTCTCTCTCTCTCTCTCTCTCTCTCTCTCTCTCTCTCTCTCTCTCTCTCTCTCTCTCTCTCTCTCTCAGTTAGAACGACCATCCAGAGTTCAATCCTCCTTTCCTTCTTCCTTACAACAATGAAGGAAGGAAAGAAGGAAGGAAGGAAGATAGAGATACCCACGCTACTCTCCCATTCTTCCTCCTTTCCTCCCCATTCCTTCTCTTTCTTCCCTTTCCTCCCTTCCTTCCCTCCACGGCCGTTAACATGCGAGGAGTAAGTAGCAATAATAAAAGGCCCAGTCGTTCTGCCGTTGTATTATGGAACTAATGTTTGTTTTGTATTTTGTTATGATATGAGGGTCAACAGTGTATTTTTCTTACCCCCTCGCGTTCTGGCTCCCTCCCTGTCCCTTTCTCGACTTAAATGGACGCCCGTCGAGGTTTGTATTGCGTTATTAAGTGAGTGCTCGGGGCGGCGGGAGGGAGAGGACAAGGAGGGAACGGGAGAGGGGACCAGAAAAGGGAAAGGAGATAGAGCAAGAGTAGCGGAGGTAGAAAGAGATGGTGATGTGTTAGAGTGGCTTTTTGAATATGTTTTTATGAGGAAGAGCAGGTAAAAGATTGAGAAAGAGAGGGAATGTAGAATGTAAGGAAAGAGGGAACGTGTTAGATATGCATGATGATGGAAATAATATAAGAGAGATATGGATGAAAGAGAAAAAAGCAAAGATTAGGGCAGTTTTACAAGAAGGTTGCGTGTAAAAATAGGAAGAGAAGTTGAAGAGAAGGAATTGCAAAAAAAAAAAATGGTAGTCATGCGCAGGAAAGTAAAATGATATGACACAAAGAAAGGGAGATAATGATGTTAAGTGTAATGTCAAATATAAGAAAATTGAAGAATTTAAGAAAATTTTGAAAGAAAAAATTGCACTAAGTATTTACAAGTATGGGGAAGGTAGAATGAATAGATGTTAATATAGACACAGTAACACGTTGAAAAAAAAAAATGAAAGAATGATAATCCAATACTATATGTAAAGAGAGAGGGGAAAAATAAAAAGAAAGAACTAGATGTATAGAACAATAGAAGAGAAAGAATTAAGAAAAGGTGATAAAAACAAGCATGATAAGCACATGATAAATTAAAATAGAGGAATAAAACAGAAGGAAAAAATAAATGAAGGACAAAATAGAAGGAAGGAATAAAAGAAATAGAAGGAAAACACGATCATGAGGAAGAGTAAGACAAAAAAATGAGACAAAATATAAGGAAGAATAAAAGAAACAGAAGAGAAAGACAATCATGAGAGAGAGTAAGGCAAAAAATGAGAAAAAATAGACGGGATAATAAAAAGACAGAAGGAAAAGAGAGAGAAAAAGACAAAAACTGAAACGAAATCGACTAAGGAATAAAAGAAATGTAAAGAAAGGATGATGATGAGAGGGAGTAAGACAAGACTTGAGACTGGGGGCAGCAAAGGAGGAAGCATGGAGTCTTGGAAAGTTAAAAAAAAATTGTGGGATTTGATGAGTTAATGGCGCAGAGGATTGACGGGAAAGGCGTTAATGGAAGAAGAGGAGAGGCCGCGTTGAAGGAGGGAGGGAGGGAATGAGGGAGGGAAGGGAGAGAGAGATAGAAAGAGTAAGAGGGAGAGAGAAGGAGAGGACTTAAAAGGATGGCAAGGGAGTGTAGGGGAAAGAGTTATGGTTCATTACTTTCTGTACATATTTTCTTTTTTTTCCTCCCATTTCTCCTTCATTCCCTTATACGCTGTCTCTCTCTCTCTCTCTCTCTCTCTCTCTCTCTCTCTCTCTCTCTCTCTCTCTCTCTCTCTCTCTCTCTCTCTCTCTCTCTCTCTCTCTCTCTCTCTCTGTTCTGTCTTGTGTGCGACAGTGTCATTTAATTCTTCAGCTTCATCAGTTGCTTTGTTGTCCTTCCCTTTCTCTCTCTTTCTCCTCTCTCTCTCTCTCTCTCGCTCTCTCTCTTTCTCTTTCTGTCTCGTTCGTTAAATCACAGTCTTTCTCTTCTCGTCTTTTTAAATATTTCTCTTGTCATCTTGCTCATCAACCCATATACTGCTGTTACGAAATGTTCTCTCTCTCTCTCTCTCTCTCTCTCTCTCTCTCTCTCTCTCTCTCTCTCTCTCTCTCTCTCTCTCTCTCTCTCTCTCTCTCTCTCTCTCTCTCTCTCTCTCTCTCTCTCTCTCTCTCTCTCTCTCTCTCTCTCTCTCTAAGTATCTCTCTCTCTCTCTCTCTCTCTCTCTCTCTCTCTCTCTCTCTCTCTCGTCAGTATTTTGTCAGTATTTTGTCTCTTTATTGTTCGAAAATGTGTGTGTGTGTGTGTGTGTGTGTGTGTGTGTGTGTGTGTGTGTGTGTGTGTGTGTGTGTGTGTGTGTGTGTGTGTGAGTTTAGTAAGTAATGCAGTTTAGCAAAGACTTGTGATATATTCCTTCTTGTATTCACTTGTATTTTGTGTAATGCCTTGTAATGTTCCGTTTCCTCTTCCACCTTCTCCTTCGTCATTCTCATCATCATCCTTTGTAATCCTTTGTAATAGTCCTTTTTTTCTCTCTGCCTATTCATCCGTCACCACCAACCACCACCACCACCACCACCACCACCACCACCATCGCCATCATCGTGCTAAACCCTAAGTAATGCCTTTACAACGCACTGATCTTATCGCCACTTTGGAAATTAGAGAACGGTAACTCATCTCCTCTCACCTGGAGTTAATTGCCCACCTGTGACGGAGCACCTGTCGACGTGAATCTTATCGCGATATTCATGGTGTCATAAATTACCCACGCGGTCCCTGTCTGCCCTCTCCTGACCTCCCACACCCGCAGCCCTTCACTGCCTCCGTCACACGCCCCGGCATCACCCAGCAGACACCCTCAGGACTTCAGTATTTGAGTTTGTTTTGTTGGTATAGATGCTGTCAGGTGTGTGTGTGTGTGTGTGTGTGTGTGTGTGTGTGTGTGTGTGTGTGTGTGTGTGTGTGTGTGTGTGTGTGTGTGTGTGTGTGTTAAAATTCCAGTGCATGTCATTCTGCTTTCCCTTTGAAGTCGAGTTGGAATTCCAGTAACTAAGTGACATAGAATGATGTCTAGTTTTTCATCTCACATTTTTGCTTCCATTATGCGAGCTGCTCCTTTTCCTCTCCCTCGTTTTCCTCACGTGAATATGAAAACCATTATAAAAAACAAACCAAGATTTCAGGCGCAAAAAATAAACTCAATCATTAACACGCACTAATAAAAAAACAAGACAAAATAAATAGAAACACACATACCTTAGACCGAACACACCTGACTTCCATCCTTTATGAAATACTCAGAACTGCGTATCATTCCAACCTTTACTTTACCTTCAAACACACTCAGACTACCAAACCAAACCATTTCACTGCAAACCGAATGTAAATGCAGCAGGTTAAATTGATACTGTACCGAGAACTAAACGGCCCACACGATGCGTAGATGAGAGGTGGAGGAAGCTTCGCCTGTGAACCACCTAAGTGATCCTCGGTGCGCTTGGGAATAATTGAAGATCCCACCAAAGAGCAGGAAATGTTTGTGTGGCGCCGAGTGCAATGCGACACCTGATCTCCATCGCGTATGTAATGAGTTGCGCGCCCTGACTCGTTCTTTTTATTTCATTTTTTTCTGCCACGGTCACTTATCATAGGTAAGGCAGCTTGGTTCAGGGAAAGGTTATGTTAAGGGAAGTCTTACATTGGGTGTGTAAGCAGCATACTTAAGGTGGCTGTGGGGAGATAATGCTGAGGAAATTTCGTGTTTATTTCAAGGACGTGATACCATGAAAATATAAAGTTAATCCTTTCAGTACTAGGAGACATTTTACTTGAGATTTGTGTAAGATAAACCCATTTTATTGACATTAGGAAGGGTCTAAGGAGGGCAGAAGATTAATGGCTACAGTCTTCACTATTTCAATACTACACATACGTTTCTGAAGCTTTATATAATTGCCAAGTAATAAGCACAATGAATATGAAAACACGTCATGGTACTCAAGGGGTTAAGGCATATGTGAAAAAAAAATATATAGGAAAATTGATAAAGCTTCGTATTTCTTCAAAGTATATGAGGATACGTAGGAAGGGTGTGGAATAGAATAAAGCTAAATATCTTCTCTTTTTTGTTTCCCCAAGGCATGTTAGATAACGCTGAGAGAAAACACGAATGTAACCTTGACGACAAATACAGTATAGCCAGGAACGATAACGTTGATGATACTTGTCAAATGAAATATTCTGCACCGCCTTACTAAACACGGGAAGAGCCAATGATTTTTTGCCTCCCCTTATCATCACTCCTTTCCAGCAACTTTCTTCCTTCCTTCACTCACCGCAGCAGAATAACATCCCTTACTGCCACGAAGAGAGAGAGAGAGAGAGAGAGAGAGAGCAGCGTCTTACTCAACATAGGATCAAAACTCACCGCTCTGTTATTAACCCCATCTTTACCTGTGCGATCTTTACAGAAGAAGTGATGAAGGAGATGGAAGAGAAGAGATGATAGGGGAAGGGGTAGAGAGAGAGAGAGAGAGAGAGAGAGAGAGAGAGAGAAGAAGAAAAGAAGTGAATGAGAAAGGAATGGAAGGAGAGGGATGGGAAAGTGAGAGAAGATGAAAAGGTGAAGCTGAAGAGAATTATCACGATTTAAGTCTCTCTCTCTCTCTCTCTCTCTCTCTCTCTCTCTCTCTTTTTTTTTTTTATTTAAACAAAACTTTATACAAAGGAACATGTACCCAAAGGCGCACTGTCGTGTGCTACCTATTCTAAGGGTACTACAATCTATTTCTCTACAATATTTACAAGACTTAAAAATAGATAATATACAAGATGGTCAGCATGCAAATGGAGCACTATTCGTTTCACTTCACTAGCACTATTCACGCACTGCACTACACTGAGTGTCACGTCACAAAGAGTGTCAGAGGAGTTGGCAGTGTCTGTCTCCACTTATGTGCCATCAGTTTGACACTGTGTGTGTTCATCTCCTGGACGTGAGGCACCGCGGCCGTGAACAAGTTCCACATCCTGGAGACGCGTCCTGCGAAGGTGCGTTGATGCTGACACCCGTGGGATCGCGGCACCTCTACGGCGTCACCACCATTGAGCACCGTTCTCGTGCTCCGTGCGGTGACTCTTAGAGGATGACGCAGCCCTGCCAGATGTGGCACTCTTTGCACCTGTGCCTTATGGAACACTACGATCGCCGCCACGTCTCTGCGGTGTTCCAGTGAATCAAGGGGACGCTCAGGCTCTGGGTGAGGTGGTAGTGCAGCATCTACTAGCCGTATGGCGCGGCGTTGGATGCTGTCCAGTCTCCTTCTGTGTGTGGCGGCACAGGACATCCAGGAGAGAGCTGCGTATTCAAGGTGGGGCCGCACCTGTGCCTTGTACAGCAGCAGTCTCCCCTTCCTGTCGAGGAAACTGGCGATCCTTCTGAGAGCGGAGATCCTGTGAGAGGCTTTCTTGGCAATGGTTTTGACATGCCTGTCAAACCTCAGCCCTCGATCCACCTCCACTCCAAGTATCTTGACGTCATCTTGGAGTGGGAGAGCAGCAGCGCCAAAGACAACTTTCCTGCCATTGCTGCCATGGCGGCTGGGGACCGAGAGACAACCATTGCTTGTGTCTTCTCCGGCGCGAATGTCACTTGCCAGCGAGCACCCCACTCCTTTATCACTCGTAGCTGCTGATTGATGGCCTCAGCAGCCCGCCCACTGTCCTGGCGTGGATAGGTATAGGAGAGGGTGCAGTCATCAGCATAGGCCATGACTCCTGGCAGTAGCTGGAGAAGATCATCCACGTAGATATTCCACAGGAGTGGGCCAAGAATTGAACCCTGTGGCACTGATGCCTCCACAGGCAGGGACTCAGATGTTTGCCCGTTGACAACCACCTTGAGGCTTCTGTCCTGCAGGTAATTTCCCAAGAGTCGTAGCAAGCCACCCTGGATGCCTTTAGCACGAAGCTTTTCTAGTAATCCGTTGTGCCATACTTTATCAAAAGCTCCTGCTATGTCCAAAGCAACCACTATAGTGTCCTTGCCGTCGTCGAGGGCGTCCTGCCAATGCCTGGTGAGAAGCATCATTAGGTCGGAGGTTGACCTTCCAGGTCTGAACCCAAACTGTTGGTCTGAGAGGAGGGCATTGTCCTTGAGATGGCTACACACCACCTCTGCCACGACCCTCTCAAACACTTTACCCACCACTGACAACAGGGATATGGGTCTGTAGTTTTTTGGGTCCGTCCTGGAGCTTTTTGTGTGCAGGAACTACTCGAGCCTCCTTCCACACTGAAGGCCAGACGTTTTCCCGTACACAAGTTGTGAACTTGGGTGAGAGGGGCAGCCAGTTCCTGGGAGCATCGCTTCAGCAGGTGCGGGCTGATGTCATCAGGGCCGGTGGCTTTCTGTGTGTCCAGCCCCGCAATAATCGCTTCACCTGCTGATGCGTCACCTCCACCATGGTGACAGTCTTCTCACATTGCTGGACCAGCTGAGGCGGTGGCTGCTGTGGATTCCCGACCTTCATTTTTCCAGCAAACAAGGAAGCCAGCAACTGTGCCCTCTCCTTACTGCTGGTGGCGACAGTACCGTCCTGCTTGCTGAGGGAGGGATGGATTCTTGGTGGCCAGTTCCTTGTTTGTCCTTAACAAGAGACCACCAAGTTTTGTTTCCTACGCCAGTGCCACACAGTTTCCGGCGCAGGCTTTCCTCCCACTTTTTTAAGGCCCACTTGCTGGTTACCACCATCCTCCTGCATGCAGCCCTGTGCAGGTCCTTGTTGCGCCGAGTCGGGTTCCTCTTGTAGCGGAGCCAGGCAGCATACTTTGCCTCGGCAGCAACACGGCAACGGTAGCCAAACCATGGCTGATCCGTCGATCTGGTGGTGTATTCCCTGTGTGGGACGTGGCGTCTCTGGAGGGCGAGAAGGTGAGAGGTGAGTGCAAGTGCTTCACTCTCTGCTCCTCCCTGTAGCAGAGTGGCCCATGGGGTGTGGGTCAGGTCGCGGCGCAGGGAAGCCCAGTCTGCTTTGTTCCACAGCCAGATGGTGCGGGTGGTGGCCTCGTCCTGAGCCACGCCCACTTCCAGCTGTGTCAGTACAGCGTGATGGTCAGAGCTGCCCACGAGCCCCAGCTGATGACACTGAAGCTTGTCTTCCTGGTAGTCTGAGATGACAGGGTCTAATGTCCCTCCTCGTTCATGTGTGGGAAGGTGACATGATCTGTCAGACCCTGCACCTCAGGAGATTCTCGTAGGCGTCTCTTTCCAGGTGGTGATTGAGATCCCCCACAATCAGCACGTGGCTGCAGCTGTGTGCCATCATCAGGTTGTCTAAGGTCTCAGTCAGGTACAGGAGTGAGTCAGGCCCTTGTCGCGGGGGGCGATACAGGGCACACAGCAGGAGGGCTGAGCGGTCTGCCAGCATTACTCGGAAGTACATCATCTCCATCATTGGAGGCGTGTCTATGTCGAGTAGCTGGGCCTGCATTCCTTCCTTGAAGCAGACAGCCACTCCACCTCCTGTTCGCTCCTGTCGGTCCCTCCTCACCCAGTGGGTGAAGCCCTGCATCCTGCCATACGTGGGCTCCACCTCACTGTTCAGCCATGTCTCGGTCACCACAACAACGTCTGCATTGTGTCGTTGCACACAGTTGTGGTATAAGTCTGCAAGGTTAGTCCGGAGACCACGGACGTTGCTAGAGACGACCTTTAGTTGGCGGCGGGGCAAGCTGGCTGTACCATGGTGAGGGATGGTAGTGAGCGAGGCCTGCTAGTCCGAGGTGGTGGTTAGGGTCCGCGGCCGACTGCTGGTACTGGTGAAGAGGAGTGGTCCACTGCCGCCCCTGGTTCTGATTCCAGATACCAGGCTGAGGAAGGAGTGGGCGAGGTTGTGGCAAGGACTGAAATGAAGTGAGGGGGTGGGCGGGCTGAGGCGCTGCAGGTGGGAAGGGTGTGGCTGTGTATCTTTCCACCGTAAGAAGCCGCTGTAGGAGACGCTCCTGACGTAAATCGTCAGTTCTGGCGTGGCAAGTAGCAGAAGTGTGTCCTTTCCGTGAGCAGTACTCACACACTTTTGCCTTGGCTCGCTTTTGTGTCTGCTTGGTGGCCTGGTGAGTCCTCAGTCCTTCGCTGGACACCCTCCTCGCGTCCTGCTGCACTTCCCTCTTAGATTTCTTTTTTCTCCAATCTCCTGAAGTGGTCTGAGGAGAGGTTCGTGGGCGAACAGAGGCACCGCGATCTACTCCGTTCGCTGTGTTTATGGAGGAAGAGTCCCTGCTGCTCTGTGTGGCGGTAGACGTGGTAGTGAGTACCGAGCAGTCACTCTGTGTGGCAGAAGGAGTGACAGTGGACGCTGGGGAGGTGTCACAGTCGCTCTGTGTGGCGGTGGAAGCAGTGGAGGTAGGCGGAGCGGTCGTTGTTTCCCGGGCAGGCGAAGGGAAGGTGGAAGTGGAGAAAACAGCTGCGTACCGGATCTGTTGCGGTTTATCCGAGCTCCACCACGTCCTCCACCTCTCAGAGTCCTGACAAACCACCTCCCAGTGTTCGTCAATTGACTCTGCGTGGGCGCTGACTGCCTGAGAGCGTGTGGCTACTTGCGTCTGGCGCTGTTTTGACGCTATCAGCCTGTCTGCTACTCTGAGAGCCGCAGCAAACACGTCTCTGTGCTGTATGATCAAGTCTCGGTCGTCCTGGAGGG
>NC_059269.1:17233628-17238628 GCF_017591435.1 Portunus trituberculatus
ATGTTATGTTTTCCGCGCATCAACATTCAGCTTTGTTTTGTGCAAATGATAAAGAGATACATTGGAAATAAATACATTCCTGCTGTATTGTCACTGTATAGGAATATTATATTTATGCAAAATGCGTTATCGCGATATGAGAGTGAATGTTATTTATCACCATACTGAATGTTAAATATGGAAGCTGAAAAATGAAACATAGGTATCGTTACAGTTTGATGTCAGCGCACGTGATGAAATGCGCGGGGCTCATTTTCATTTAAACAGTAGGAACGAGACAACACATTATAATCATCATAACTTGCAGATTCTTTTATTCACACTTCATCTCTTTCACTGACAAACTTACATTTCTCTTTTAGTGTTCCATTCTACCTATGACGTGTAGTCTTTCAAGAAGGTTTCAAGACATTTTAGACTTTTTTTCTTTAGAGATTGACACCTTAGTGGGCCTTTTGTTTAATCTCTTGTTGCATTTGGCTATTGTCCATTCAAAACAAAATAAAAAAAGGTTTATGGATGCGTTGAAATGTAGTTAATGTTATAGAAATCAGAAGAGAGTAATATAGAGACAGATGATTCATTGTGGCGACCCTCAAGAGGAGCATAAGAAAGAACATTGATCATTTCCTGCGTCCCTACACGTATGAATAACTCACCTACTACCGCTACTGCATAAAAGTCACTGAGAAAGGATAATTCCTCATCAGCGAAGTAATAACAGCCCGGAACACATTGCTCGCTCTGTGCTCACCACCACACCATCCTCCCGCTCGAATTTGATAACTTTTTTGCGACAGTAATTTATAAGCAATTACATCCGCGGGAAATAAGAGAATCAGTATGCAAATTAAACGCCGCGCGATCAGAATTCCCTGCAATCACTCAGTTTAGGGAACGTGGCTGCAGGGGAGGTGTCGCCAGTAGGTGTTGGCGATGGACTGAATGTACGTTTTCTTTTACAGCACCTCCAGCATGTATTTGACGTGTTATTAATGGCATTTGTGCTTCTTTTCCAGGTGAGTGTCAGTCGCAGCAGCAGCAGATGGCATTGGGTAGGTGCGGGGCAGGTAAGAGGGGCTGCGCTGTGTGTATTAGATCGGGGCAGTAAATTGACAGTAGATACGTGTTATAATTCACTACTACTACTACTACTACTACTACTACTACTACTACTACTACTACTACTACTACTACTACTACTACTTCTACTTCCATTACAACTACTACTGTTTTCTTCTTCACCTCGTTGAGACGCACTCACAGTAGGCCTCTTTTTTTTTTTTTTTTTTTTTTTTTTTTACCATTAGTCAGTGTGTCTTACTGAAAAAAATACTACTGTCACTGAAAAAAATATTACTGTTACTGTTGTTACCAAAAAATACAACGAGAGAGAGAGAGAGAGAGAGAGAGAGAGAGAGAGAGAGAGAGAGAGAGAGAGAGTAAACACCTAAACACCAAACCATTTAGGCCTAAGCACCATCCCGCTGTAGCTCTGGTAGGCTTGTGTGGGAAAGTCGTTTCTATCCCTCCCACTCTCTCTTTCTCTTCCCCTAACACGGGTGCTTCATATAACAGGTGTATTTAAAACCCTTGGGAAGCCCGGCAGGTGAGATGGCTCCTGGCGGCCTTCCCCCTCACTACTACCAGTGAAGAACATGATACTGAAGACCCAAACGTGGACTTGAGTACCACAGAGGGTGAGTTTACGAAGCCTGGAGCTAATGAACGTATCTTCCTTAGGGCTTCTGAGGAGAGAGTGAGGAAAAACAGCTTCCTGAATTATGGTGTTTTGGCGGCCGCTGCGTAACTGGCTAAGTGACAGCGTGATGTGCCTTGCTAACGTGATTTTGTGAGGGTCTGATGGTGTCGGGTCGTTCTGTTATTCTGAGGGAGATTGACTGGTGAAATCTGTGTTAAGCAGAGGGAAAAGCTGTTGGAAGAGAGGAACGGTGGATGACTGAAGGTTGAAAAAATTGTTCGTGTATTGTGCTTGTTGTGATGAGCAGGAGCAGATGAGTTATGAAAGAGCGGTGGAGAAAGATAATAGTGAGGATGAAGATAGTAGTTAGGAGCTAGTTATATGTTTATATTGAGGAGAAAGGAAAGAAACGTGTAAGGTGTACTGTAATCAAGAAATTAAAGAATGTACAGACTGAGGAAAAAAATATAGGGAAATTAAGATATAAAAAGAAAATAGTTTTGTATTAACCCATTCAGTTTACTATTTAACGATTTTATACAGCTTCAGAAACTTATGTAGGGATTAAAATAGTAAAGATTCTGGCCACTGATCTTCTGACTTCCATAGACCATAGCTAACGTAAATAAAATCGTCTAATCATACCCAAACTCATGACAGAAATACGTCTCTGCACTGAAGGGGCTACGAATGAAGAGGAGAAAACAGCGTGTGATTTAGTAAGAGGAAGAAACAATATACAGAGACGAGAGAAAAAGACCTGAAAGGAAAATTAGGCAGTAAGAAAAGAAGATACTCTACAAACTTTTTTTCCCCTCAAACTACCCTTTTTTTTTATATACCTTTTTCTTCCCAGCTGTTCCTTCGTCTTGGGAACCCGGCAGGTGCTAATGACTGAGCTCGATTGCTTCTGACGGTCCTGTTTCAACCACTTGTTTCGAGAGGACAGTGTATGGGGAATTAGTGGTGTCTTGATGGGCGGAGGGGCGGCGTTGGGTGTGAGAGATGGCTTGGAAAAGTGCTCAGTCTGTCCGTCTGTCTCCTTCTGTCTTCCTCTGTCTTTCTCTTTCTCTTGGTGGGTGTGAGAGATGGGTGAGAAAAAAGTAGTCTGCTTCTCCTTTTGTATCTATTTTCTTATACTTTTTTTCCTTGGTTTTAGGTGTGAGATGGTTAGGAAAAGTACTCTCTCTCTCTCTCTCTCTCTCTCTCTCTCTTTTTTTTTCCAATTTACAGAAGTAACACTATAATTCGTGACTTTATACTGTGATGATCTTATTTTTTGAGGCAATGTACGTACAGTCTCTCTCTCTCTCTCTCTCTCTCTCTCTCTCTCTCTCTCTCTCTCTCTCTCGCTACATAACAATGGCGGCGCGGCGTCAGGTACTAATTAATCAGCCGGCGAGCGATGACATTCCGTTGCATCGCCATGAATTAATCGTCAGCACTCATGTTTTTACGACTCAAGCTTAGAAAATAGAGAAATAAAAAAATAAATAAAAAACTGCTATACACTTGCGATTTTTCTCCTTACTGCCGCATTTGCTTTAATAATTGACCTTTTTTTCTCAGTTTTTTTATCTTTTTTGTCCATCACATTTACAGCCTGCAGATAATTTGGTCTTTTTCTCATTTTTTTTTTCGAATGTTTTTTTGTCCATTACATTCACGATCTTTTGATATTATTTTGTTGGTAAGAAGGTTTAAAGGAGTCTTATTTTATCTCTTTTTTTTCGTTTCTTTTTCTTTTATCTTCTTCTTCTTCTTCTTCTTCTTCTTCTTCTTCTTCTTCTCTTCTTCTTTTCTTCTTTTTTCTTTTCATTTTGGTGTGTGGTTTTATGGAGGTTATTTAATGGATGGCAAAAGTAATAGAAGTTTTGAAGTGGGTGTCTTTATCTCTCTCTCTCTCTCTCTCTCTCTCTCTCTCTCTCTCTCTCTCTCTCTCTCTCTCTCTCTCTCTCTCTCTCTCTCTCTCTCTCTCTCTCTCTCTATCTATCTATCTATCTATCTATCTCTCAGTGTCTTTTTTTATAGCTGAGATCATAATAATCTTTCGTGGTAAAGGTCAGGCATATTTTTCTCTTTTATAACCTTTTCAGTTTAGTGTTTTTCTGGTCGCTTCCTTTCCTACGTTCCATTCGTATACATAATTCATCCTCTCTTTTGTTTTCTTTCTGTGTGTCTTGTGACCTTTCCACCTGCGGTCCTCAGTCTCTTTTTGTTACCCCTGCTACTCCTCTGACATCCATGCTTGTAAATACACACGAATGTAAAAATAGACATGTGTAATATTTATGTTCTCAAGTACCACCATCAATACCTTATCATCGTCACTATTACTGCCGCTTTCGTCATCAAAACAACAGTGCCAGTAACATCGACATCACCATCATTGTCATTACCAACACAGCCACACATACCACCACCATCACCACTGCCATGCCGCTCACTACATAGCTGTGCCACTGTCCATATCCATTCACTGCTCGTTGTGTTTAACTGGCCATTATGACGCGCCCTCTGTCAACACTCCAGTGCCTGGCAAACACTCGCTCCACACTCCTACATGTCTTCATTCTCCTTCTCCTTCTCCTTCTTCTCCTCTTGCTTCTGTTCCTCTTCCTGATTTTGTCCTCTTCACCAAATTGCGCTTGTTTCTCTCCATCTCATCAGTCACCTTTAATTATCAGTTCATTTCCTTAAAGTAATTATTCGTAATATTCTCCATAACGTATACGGTCTCAGTGGTCATGTACGAAACACACAAAACACTCACAAAACCACCATATTTCACCCAAAACACCCAAAAAAACATTTTCTCTAAAACACTCTAAAACACCCAAAAAACTCGTAGTCAGAGGTGAGTCAATAGGGAGCTTTAAAAGAAGGTTAGATAAGTTCATGGATGGGGATGATAGATGGAATTAGGTAGCTTAACACACAGGGACTGCCTCGTATAGGCCTGGCGACCTCTTGCAGCTTCCTCTTTTCTTATGTTCTTATGTTCTTGTAATCTTTCAACACTCCCTATTCATACTAATTTTCTCTATTACTTATGCACTTAATCTGTTCTCCTTTTTCTTCCTTCTCTGGTCTTTGTGTGAAATAAGTCAATAGGCCTATACGTGGCTGTCTCTTTATAAAACATGCATACCTATATATCCACCTCTGACCCTCATCTATAATTTAATCTAATCTTTTATACCTTCCTATTGACATTAACCAACTGGCAGGACGGTTGACTGATTGATAGATAGCCTTGATAATTGTGTGGCAAGCTGATAACTGGCTGTAGTGTGTT
>NC_059269.1:17251128-17268628 GCF_017591435.1 Portunus trituberculatus
TTTTATTGTTGTTTTTCCTTTGGGTAACTTCATCTATCATGAGTAAAAAACTTCATCTATCAAGTATAAGTGTTTGTTGCCTTTTATTGTTGTTTTTCCTTTGGGTAACTTCATCTATCAAGTATAAATCTGTGTTACTGAGTGTTGAAGTATTGAGAGAGGCTATACTATAAATGTTCAAGGACAGGATTACAGGAATCTTTGGCGGAGATCTTGAAGGGACACTGTAAAGGTTTTGTGTAATTTATAGGCACCGGTTGCTTTTCCTTTCGCTGTAGCTAGAGATAGTCAGGAATAGAATGGTGTGGGAGGGGAATAACGTTATGAATTAAAGCTTCTTCCTAGTATTGGATCTTGGAGGGAAACTAAAGGTTTTGTGCACTTTTATCAAGCACTGGTTGTTTTTCCTCTCATTGTAGCTAGAGATAGACAGGAATAGAATGGTGTGGGAAAGGAATAATGTTTTGAATTAAAGCTTCTTCGTAGTATTATTATAGACACCAGGTGGTTTTCTTTTTTTATTATTGGAGTGTTGTATGAGATATTGGAGGTAGGATATCCGAAAAGACCTTTGACTGATATTTTTTTTCATTTCTCTCCTATATCTTGTATTTTTCTTCTGCTCCATTTCTTCGTCTTTCTCTTCGTTCAGTTTCTTTTCTATCTTACGTTTGTGGGACACTTTTGCTTCTCACCCTCCTGTTTGTAGTCTTTTCCACACCTTTTCGTCCTTCTCTTCCTTCCTTTCTTTCTTTCTTCTCTCTCCTCTTCCTCTTACATTATCTTATCCCTTTATCAACTAGTTCCTTAAAGGGTTTGTTAGTGTTGTTGCTTAATTGTACCGTGTTATCCTTTGTAATCCTCTTCCTCCTCCTCTTCCTCCCCTCTTCTTCTAACTTTTACCTTTTACTTGTGTAATTGACGTATTTAACTCTTCCTGAAGGTGCTGGAAGGGGAGACTAAAACATTAATTCTCTCCTTTTTTTTTTTTTTCTTCTTATACTGCATTCACACTCTTTTTGACCTCGTGTCTTGTGGCTTTATGTATTCCTGTAAGAAGGAGAATAAATGAAACACACACACACACTCTCTCTCTCTCTCTCTCTCTCTCTCTCTCTCTCTCTCTCTCTCTCGTCATAATTGCAACCTTTGATTTAGCGCAGCCAACTTAGGCGTGAGAAACTGTGAATGATTGCTTGCCCAGGAGTCGCGTTAGTGTATTTATGATTCCATTCGACCGTGGTGGAATATTAGAGAGAGAAAAAAAAAAGCGTGGATCAAATAGCAGGTAGGTTTGTGGAGGTGTGGTGGTCTTCTGTGGGATATCCTGACTCTAATAGATGAAATAAGTCAAATAAATACTAGAAATAGACGAAAATCAAGCTCATATACGATCAAGAAATGGGAACTATGATATTTGTATTGATTAATCTTGTAGTCATCCGCGCGTGTCTCAGAGAGGAAGAGAAAAGTTAGTAAATTCATGAGTTGTCTTGAAAGGAAAAAATATTCTTGACGTCACGACCCGTAAGAGAAATCAAGTTATCTTCCGGGAACGCAAATATTTTCAGCTTGAAGGAAAAATGGAGTCCGCTTGCCGTAAATAACGAATCCGAAATAAAATAGCTGGGAATAGTTTAGTGAATGTTTCTCGCGACAGTGAAGAATGACGTGCAGTAAAACATTGCTGTCTATTTGCTTAGTTGTCACGAACGCAGCACAGAAAGCAAGTGTCGTGTATTCCGTTGATAGTAACGAGCGTTGCAAGGAAAGATACATAAAGGTAGACAAAGTAATAGCGAGTGTTGCAGGGAGGAAAAGAAATACAGAAATACCATCCAGTGAAAGCTCCTAAAAGTTTTATTGTTATTATTATTATTATTATTATTATTATTATTATTATTATTATTATTATTATTATTATTATTATTATTATTATTATTGTTATTATGGGTATTAGTATGATTTCTTCATCGTTTATAAGGAGAACTATTTATTTGTTGAAGGAAAAGGAATAACAGTAGATAGGAATATACACAAATAAATAAATATAAAATGCAACCTTTTTTTTTTTAATAGTGCAATAAATCAGTGAAATAGCCTTTGTTTACGAATTATTGAAAAGACACTAGCGAGTTTTATAAGACCAAAATAAAGGACAGTCATGCTAGAGTAGATGTAGATAGGCATGTTGTATTCAAAGGCTGCCATATGTAGAACTAATAACTTCACGCAACTTCCTTATGCACTATCTTATCATCATCATCATCATCATCATCATCATCATCATCAGTAAAAAAGCAGGATTAAGACCCAGAAGTTCGCATATATTTTTTTTTCCGTCTCCCTCTCATTTTTAATTGGTATTTCAGCTTGAATGAAGAGACGCGCTTCTGTTCGTCTGGAGGAGCTTAGAAGTTTCCTCTCCATTGTCTGTCGAATTTGGAGGGAAGAAGAGAAAAGAGGGAAGACGCGCGGGAGAAGGGAATGAGTTAACATAAAGATGAGAGATAAGAGGAAGTGAGGGTGAGAGAAGAGGAAGAGAGAGGAATAAAGGGAAGGAAAGGAGGGAGAGATGAATATACTAATCTAGACAGTGAATTGGCACGGATTGCAAAGGAGGAAAACAATGAGGTGGATTACTTAATTTAAAAAGAATAGACGGAAAAAATGAAATATACTTTGATGAATAGTGATGTAGCTAAGAGGCAAGTTTTATCACTGTACGTTTTGTGTGATGATTTCATGAGAGACCTTACCAGAGAGAGAGAGAGAGAGAGAGAGAGAGAGAGAGAGAGAGACAGATCATAGTGTATATAAGCAAAGTTTCTCCCTTGGATTTCTTCTCTCAGAATTATCGCTTTCATTTTTATCTATCTCTAGCTCTTTCCTCCAGTCTTGTTTACACACACACACACAGACACACACACACACACACACACACACACACACACACACACACACACACACACACACACACACACACACACACACACACACACACGTCGTTAATACCTTTATATATATTGTTTTTCCCTTCCCTTGACCTCCATTGTCTATTGTCCTCCAGCGTTGCTTTTCCCCCCTCTTTCTGTCTCTTTGTGTGTCTGTCTGTGTGTTTGTCTCTACCTGTGTCTGTCTGCGTCTGTCTCTCGCTTGATTAACCTCTCTCGGCTTTGAATCTTGTTCGCTTGTTGACTCACTGTCCTGGTAACTCTCTCTCTCTCTCTCTCTCTCTCTCTCTCTCTCTCTCTCTCTCTCTCTCTCTCTCTCTCTCTCTCTCTCTCTCTCTCGTCGTGTGTGTGTGTGTGTGTGTAATGAACACATCGTTAGTGCCTCGTATATCTCTCTGCATTAAACTATATACAATGTTATAGATTTGTGTCGACGTGCGCATTTATGTATGTGTGTATGTAGGCAGGCAGACAGGTAGGTATGTGTGTGTGTGTGTGTGTGTGTGTGTGTGTGTGTGTGTGTGTGTGTGTGTGTGTCCATCACAGGTGAGGTTAGTAATTAATTCAGATGCTCATTTCTTAATAGCACAACATATATATGTGACATACACACACACACACACACACACACACACACACAGACACACAGAGAGAGAGAGAGAGAGAGAGAGAGAGAGAGAGAGAGAGAGAGAGAGAGAGAGAGAGAGAGAGAGAGAGAGAGAGAGAGAGAGAGAGAGAGAGAGAGAGACTGACAAATGCATAAACAAGGAAATAGGATGATTCACAGACAGACAAACAAGAAAGCAACACACACACACACACACACACACACACACACACACACACACACACACACACACACGGACACACATTCACTCACATTTATTTTGGCGTGGAATCCTTTTAGGCGGGAGAACCAAAAAGTGCTGATAGATTAATTGCATTTTTACATACATGAGCGCCGCCGTGACACTGGCCAATCCATTTACACGGTATTTGTGCTCCCCCTCTAACAAAAAATGTGCTTATATGTTCGTTTTTCATCTGCTTGATTAAGGGTAAAATATATTTGCCCTTTTATTATGATGGTAGTGACAAGAAGCTTAGCGCATGTATATAATTGGTAATTTGCCGTAATGACTAAATGTTTGGGAGGGTTTGCGTTAGAGAGAGAGAGAGAGAGAGAGAGAGAGAGAGAGAGATACATTTATTGTCTCACTTGAACTACATAAACAATAAAAGCACATAACATGAATAAATAGTGAACAAAGATCTGTTCAGTCAAAATAGAAAAAAAGTTGAAAAAATAGAAAAAAAAATGAAAATTGACACCATTAGCGTTCAATACTTAGTCGTTGTACAGAAAGGCAAGCAATAGGAAAAGGAATGATAATATTGATAACAACAACAAGAGAGAGAGAGAGAGAGAGAGAGAGAGAGAGAGAGAGAGAGAAAGTTAATGAAAGATAAAGCTGTTTCTGAGTGCTTGAGATGACCACTGTAATCGTTAGAGGAGAAAGAAAAGGATAAAAGGGACAAGAAGAAAAACATATACGATTTTAAAAGATTTTCTCATAAGCAACTTCACAAATATTGAATGTATAGGATCTTCAATGAACCGCATATTGCTAGTAACATACATTCTTCACGCAAAATAAGAAAAATATAACAAAAAAAAAAATGATTGCTCCTTTTATCATCCTAGAGTTTCCTTTTGTCTATTATCTATTCAGCTCATTTAAGAAAAAAAAATAATTGAAGAATTCTCCATATTACGAAATTACTCTCTTGAAAAATTTGGGAGGTTAAATGTGTTATATATTAAGAATTTGAGTCTTCGTTATCAAGTCCTTTATTTTTTTTATGTTACTGTTTTATGAATTTGATGATAACTTTTCATTTTCCCCTTCTACAGGTACGTGTGGTTGTGATAGGTTGACTGCCTCTCCATCGTCAGTGAGTGAGTAAAATACATCATCTTCTCTTTCCTTTTTCCCTTCTTCCTTAATTTTTTTCCCTTTCCTTCATTCCTTCATTCATTTCACCCTTTCACCTTCCCACATCTTCCTATTTCATTCCATTTCATTCCTTTCTTTTTTCTTTTCCATTTCTTTCCCTCTTTACTCTCACTCTATTCTACCTCCTCTTTCTTTCTTTTCCTTCCTTTTCCTTCTTCTTTTTTATCCTTTCCCCCTCTCAGTTCTCTCCTTTTCCTTTTCTCTCTCCCTTTTCTGTTTCCTTCGCTCGTTTTCATCTCTTCTCTCATTTTAAATATTCTCTCTCTCTCTCTCTCTCTCTCTCTCTCTCTCTCTCTCTCTCTCTCTCTCTCTCTCTCTCTCTCTCTCTCTCTCGGTAATGCTGGTTTTGCCGTCTATATTATTTATCATTTATTATTATTTTCCTTCTATTTTCTTTTCATCCGCTAGAGAGAGAGAGAGAGAGAGAGAGAGAGAGAGAGAGAGAGAGAGAGAGAGAGAGAGAGAAGGTAAACATTTTGAGCATTCCTTACTTTTCCAATTAAATGGGACGCGTAAACAACCTGTTTTCCTTGAAGAGCTTAAAAGACCCTATCAAAATTAAGGGGAGATGTCACTCTTCCTTTCCATTTTTCTTCTTTTTTTCCATAAGACGCCCTGGAAACACATTATGCTCCTTTTGTCAAGCCTTAGCTCACCTAATGATGGAGTGAACCAGGAAGAGGAACGTGTAAAAATTCGAAAAACATTTTGCAGTAAAAAAAAACAGGAGCAACAGGACAGCAAAACAGATTGTCTAGAGAGAGAGAGAGAGAGAGAGAGAGAGAATGAGAGAGAATGAGAGAGAAAAAGAGTAGTAAGTCCTGGAACTGTCAGCGAGGCGGGAACAGAGACGAAGAGAAAAGGAAAACTGATGAGGGTGGGATGGGACGAGGCAGGAGGAGGAGAAAGAGGTAAAAAAAAAAGAAAAGAAAAAAAAAAGCAACGAGCAAAGAAGAGACTCAAATTGAAGAGGCAGAGGAGGAGACGACGGTTGTGTGTGAGAGCGACAAAACAAAGGGCGGTGTTTGAAGTGGCTGTGAGGGAAAGAAAAGGGATAAGTGCTTGGTTCAGAGAGAGAAGAGACAGAGAGGGAAGTACTGAAGGGCCGGACGATAACATGTACAGAATAGAGACTGATGGAATGGGTTTGGAAGGGAAGGGTAATAAAGCTCGGATCACGGGGGAAAGTAATGTGCACCCTGGGACTGGAAGCTGGAAAACTAGTGTGCTGGATTAAAATAGATGGTGAAGATGGCGAGTTTTCAGTAAGGAACATAAAAGAAACTCGACATGTTACACTGACACCTTGAAGTTTTTTTTTTTTATTGATAAAGTTCGTTACAAGTTTAGGGAGTTTTTTACAGGTTAAAGGGAGTATTGTGAGTACTCCCTATCTTAAAACCTAACCCTATTGAATGATTTGTAACATTAAACTCTAAAATACAAGAACACTTATGCTAATAGTTATACGCTACAGACAAAGAAAGAAGAAGAAAATTTCCTCATTTAAATCTTCTTTGGTCACTAAATTGAAATAATGTTTTACTTTGAACTCTAGTTAGTGTTAAGAAGGAGATGAAGTTGTTTTAAGTAGGCAATAAGACAGACTACATATCAATGGCTTTATACCAGGAGGGATAAAATAAAAATAAAAATCAGTAAATATCATCTCTTAATTAGAACGAGAACGTGAGAAGTCCACGGACATTAATTTCCGAACGATGTTGGATAGACTTATAGATGAAGAGAGAAAGTAATTTTGAAGTGCCAAGAAACTGTTACGCGTAGATCAACTGTCCTTTGTATTGTCCTTATTTCCTTGCAATCTAAACACATGTGATAACCTGCGTGTTCAAAATACATTTAGAAAAGACGTCCATTTTTCGTGACCTGCGTGTGGCGTGTAGCATTCCCAGGAGTCACCTGCGCCACTAGCTAATTAATGGCTCTACTACCTAGCTACCTGCGCCGCAACAAGGGATCGTAAGCAGCGTTAAAAGGTGATTAGAGTCTTCATTAACTTTTATGAGCAGGGTGCTTCTCTCTTTCCCTGTCTCTCTTCATTATCTTTATCCCCTCCTGTTGTTCCTGCTGGTGGTGGTGGTGGTGGTGGTGGTGGTGATAGCGTTGTTGTTATTATTAGTTTTTTTTATATATATATATATTTCTGTTAAATGGTTTTTCATACATCCTTGATCCCGTTTTCTGTGTATCCAGCCCTTTATTGTTATGGTTCTCTACAATGCTTTAGTCATTTGCACTCATATTGTGATCTTCTCTTCTATTTATTTATAATCTCTTTATAATGTTTTGTCGTCTTATTATAGTCTTTTAATATTCGAGCCACTTGGAATCTCATAATGACCTTCTGCAGCCTTACTAAAGCTATTTTTCAATCTCCTGGTCGTACTTAATTCTCGCTATGACCTTTTGTGCTTTTATACTGACCTTTCTATCGTCCTCTGGTCTATTACAGGCTTGCTATGGCCTTTTACTGCCTCCTTCGTCTTTTTCCAGTCTCATATAACCTTTTCCAGCCTTATAGGTAGATTCCATTTTTATTCCGTCTTTTTACAATACCTTTAAGACCTTTAGCAATGCAGATATTTTCTTGAAATCTTACGTTCTTCCTGCTCGAGGCGTAAGCTTACAATATTACAGTGTGTTTCTTTATCTTCGAAGAATTTTAAGGAATGTATGTAGCGCAGAAAAATTAAAAAAGTCTTTAAACCATACAAATATTTTCTTGCTATCATACGTTCTTCATACTCAAGGCGTAGCTTTAGAATATTACAGTAAGCTTCTTTATCTTCGCAGAATTTTAAGAAATGTATGTAGCGCAGAAAAAAAAAAGTTAGCGGCAGTTCACTCTCCCTCACGCTGACCGCCGCCAGTGTGCGTTGTCGAAATCATTAAAGTTGTTGTGATTGTGATGCAGAAATGTAAATTGGTGTCGGCCGGTGGTAATCTCTCGTCGGCCTGTCTGTCTTAATTATTCCTTCAGCCACAAAGGACTAACAGAGCTCTCTCTCTCCCTTCCGTCTGTCTCTCTCTCTCTCTCTCTCTCTCTCTCTCTCTCTCTCTCTCTCTCTTGCTTACTTATCCCTCAAAGCATCAGTGTGCACATAAAGTCATTTCTAGTTTATTCACTCACTCATTATGGATTCCTCCTTCTCCTCCTCCTCCTCCTCCTCCTCCTCCTCCTCCTCCTCCTCCTCCTCGTTTCCAAACATATCTCTACTATTAAGAAAATCACACTTCACTAGCAAATAACAAATAAAAGGAGGAAGAAGTCAAATGGAGGAAAAGTAAAAAACAAAACACTTCCCACAAAGGATCCCCAGAAAGGTAATTCACTGCCAACACACACACACACACACACACACACACACACACACACACACACACACACACACACACACACACACACACACACACACACACACACACACACACACTGCCGCTCCAAAGCCCCCCACACGTTCTCTCCTGAATGCGACTCGCTCTGCACACTCTGATCGGGCTGTGAATCCCACTGCGGACGCGTATTCAGCGAGGTAAAAGTTGGAAGCGTGGAGTGGCTGTAGTGGCGGTGACGGTGGTGGTGGTGGTGGTAGTGGTGGTGGTGGTCGTTGTGGTAGTGGTGGTGGTAGTGGATGTGTGTGTAATGTTCAAGTTTGGCTGTCTGGCTGTCTAACTGTTCGTCTCCTTTTTTTATCTGTCTTGTGTTCTTGTTTGTCCTGTCTTTTCATCTTTTCATTACTTGTTTGTTTTTTTGTTTTCTTATATATTTTCTTTGATATTATCTTCCTTTTCTATCTTGTCTTTCTATTTCTATGCCTGTCTGTCTTCTCTATGTGTGATTTCTCCTGTTTTTTCTTTATTTCTCTTTTCCTGTCTTTTTTTTCTCATATTTCTCTTCTTCACTTGCCCAGCAGTGAATAGGTTAGAGGCAATAAGAAAAGGAAAGGAGTGAGTGAGTATACGTTCTTTTTCTGTTTAGACTTTGTGTTCTCTCTCGAAGTTGGCAGTGGAAGTTCTCTATGTCAGGCGAGGAAAGGCATTCAAGGTAGTGAGTATTTCTCCGGCTTTTGTACTGTCGTCTTTTTTTTAATCTGAGGCGATAAAGTAATAAAGACAGAAGTGACGATACTCTTCTGAGCTTGAGAAAAAAACAGATAAATGTTTCACGTCTCACTTCAGGAAATTAAAGAAAAATGTGTTTTGTTTTACTTGAGGCTTAACAGTGTGAAAAACGTGTCTGACACCTAAAGATATGTGACGCTCTCTCTCTCTCTCTCTCTCTCTCTCTCTCTCTCTCTCTCTCTCTCTCTCTCTGACCCACAAGGACTGTCAGAAGGACGTTTTTCTTGGCCTTCTAATAACAGTTCTCATGCATAAGAAATAATGCCGCTGAGTCGAGGCTGAGAGCGTGACTCAGCGCTTTCAACCTCTGCACGGAAAGAGGACTGGAAAAAAAGGAAGGAAAACCTGGAATATGCCTTAAGGGTGTGTCTCAGTCGGCCATCAATCAAGTCCCCCGCCCCTTCCTTCTCTTCCCTTCCCTCTCTCAAGCTCTCCATCCTCAACTTGAAATTAATGGCCATTACCGACGATCTTTGATCCTATTTGCATACCAGAGACATCCATTTCTGGGCATAGAGCTGCGAGGCGGCCGGGGAGGATGGGGCTGGATGTGGGGAGAGGCCCTGCTCCACTCTTGGGGACGTAGCAGGGATAGTGGAGGAGAAGAGGGAAGGAGTGGATTACCGTGAGGAAGACATGGGGAGAGGAAGAGGGGAAGGTGATGGAAAGTGGGTGGGGAAAGGAAGGGAAAAAAATGATGTTATTATTCATTGCCATTGATAAAGAAATCCTTGAGACGCTACAAAAAGTCAGTAACTCAAGTACGTGGTAGTTTTTCATCTCCATTATGAAAAATCTGGTTGTTAGTGTCATGACGGTAAGGAAATGTACAAGATTGGATAGATTTATGGATAGGGATGGTAGGTGGATGTAAATATGTCTTATGAAGGGACAAGAATGTGTAGCTCTAATGGTTTCTTCCAAATACCCTTAATTTTGTTCTTCATCCCTTCAATACTGGGACACATTTTTATCATGAAGTCAATACTGAGACGCAGTTTTACCTTGGTTTTTGTGTATGATTAGACGATTTCATTTGCATTAGGAATGGTCTATAGAGATTAGAAGATTAATGGCAACAGTCTTCACTATTTTAATTCCCGACATAAGTTTCTGAAGCTGTATAAAATCGTCAAATAGTAAAAAAAGGACCATGAAAGAAAACAACATGGTACTGAAAAGGTTAATGGCCACAGTTTTTACTACTTTAATTTCCTACATGAGTTTCTGAAGCTGTATGAAATCACCAAATAGTAAGCAGAATGAATATGGAAAAGTGTCATTGTACTGAAGGGGTTAATATAACTTGAGAACAGAGTATACTTCAGTGAACTATATTATGTCTTGTAAAATAATGCATAATGTATTGATGCTGCATTGGAGGTTCGCAGAGAGTTGCGTTGGGTGACAATGAGCTTAAAAAAAGACAGAGTGAAGAGAATATTCGCTGTTCGTTTCTTATATTTGATTGACAGCTTTTTCTCTCTTTATTTATCCTTTTGTTGTTGTATTAGAGGTTCGGAGAGTTGCGTTGGGTGAGAATGAGCTAGAAAGAGAGAAGAGAGAGTGAGGGGAAGAATAGTCGCTGTTCCTCTATTATTTTTGATTTGCACCTTTTTCCCTCTTTTTTTTATCCTTTTGTTGTCCTTTCCTCTCCCTCTTCTTGTCCTTCCTCCATTCCCTTTCTTCGTTGCTTCGTTGCCTTATTCCTCCATTTCGCAACTTCCTCTCCTTTTCCTTGTCTTTTTCCTCGTCTCCCCTTCCTTGCTCTTTCCTCCTCCCATTTTCCACGCCCTCTCCTATTCTCCCTCCTCGTCCATTTCAACATTCCTCCTTCATGGGATTGAAAAACCACAGCAAACATTCTCATTTATATCTGGTAGATGCTCAGATTCTCTCTCTCTCTCTCTCTCTCTCTCTCTCTCTCTCTCTCTCTCTCTCTCTCTCTCTCTCTCTCTCTCTCTCTCTCTCTCTCTCTCTCTCTCTCTCTCTCTCTCTCTCTCTCTCTCTCTCTCTCTCTCTCTCTCTCTCTCTCTCTCTCTCTCTCTCTCTCTCTCTCTCTCTCTCTCTCTCTCTCTCTCTCTCTCTCTCTCTCTCTCTCTCTCTCTCTCTCTCTCAGGATTCCATATTGTTTTAACTGAAGTGAAAGTTTTCTAGTTTTTTTTTTATCATATTTTTTTCTTTTCCATCGGAGGTTGAAATGGTAGTATTGGAATTTTTCTCCTCCTGTATTTCTTCTTTTCTGCATATTATCAGAAAAACACCTGTCGCCTCAAGGCATTGCGCGGCCTCTCTCCCTCTCTCTTTCTCTCCCTCTCTCTCTGCCCCCACCTGAAGGCAAGGGTTCTTCTTTTTCCCTTTGCCGAACCAAGTCAGTGCCCATTTTTATTCCCATTTAGATAACTTCATCAAGCCGGAACATTCCCCCCCTCTCTCTCTCTCTCTCTCTCTTGGCTGTAGGGTTTGAGGCTGACTGCTGCTGTCACTTCTATACTCCTCCTCCTCCTCCTGCAACTACTACTACTATTACTACTACTACTACAACTACTACTACTACTACTACTACTACTACTACTACTACTACTACTACTACTACTACTACTACTACTACTACTACTACTACTACTACTACTGCTGTTGCTGCTATTTCTGCTTCTACGGAGTCTCGTTCTGCCTCCCCGTGTTAAAAATGCGTCAAAAGTGCAATAGAAAGAAATGGAGAAGCAATGACAAGAGGAAAAAATGACAGGGAGCGAAAGAATGAAGGGAAGGAACGAAGGAATGAGAGTAAGTGAAGAAAGGAAAGATTCTATACTGACATTTGTGAGTGGGGATCGAAACAGGTGATCAGCATATGCTAATACAAGAGAGAGAGAGAGAGAGAGAGAGAGAGAGAGAGAGAGAGAGAGAGAGAGAGAGAGAGAGAGATTTCCAAGTTCATCATGATATTCCTGCCACTCAATCTCCAAGTTATTACGCAGATTTCTTGTTATTACCTTCCTCTCCTTTACTTTTTTATCTCCTTTTTTTCTTTCTCCTTTTCTTTCTTCCTCTCTACCAATCCCATTTTTCTTTTATCACGTACTTCATCTTTCCTCCTTTCCTTCCTCTTTATTTCCTTCATTTCCTTTACTCTTTTATTTGTTTCTCCTTCCTGTTTACTTTTTTTTCTCTCTCTCTCTCTCTCTCTCTCTCTCTCTCTCTCTCTCTCTCTCTCTCTCTCTCTCTCTCTCTCTCTCTCTCTCTCTCTCTCTCTCTCTCTCTCTCTCTCTCTCTCTCTCTCTCTCTCTCTCTCTCTCTCTCTCTTGCCAGTGTCATCAACCCACACGTTCATCTTTATCGAATCAACACAATGAGTTTTCCATTATCCCTCAACCTCCATCTCGTTCTTTCCTCCTCCTCCTTCTCCTCCTTTTGCCTCGTCTCCCTCAGTGACCCCCACCATCTCGGGCCATCTCCACTTCATCACCACCCCTTCCAACAACGCGACGCCCCATCACAGCGCGCCCCTATCCACCCCCAACCACAGGCATCACCATTCTGTTGGCCCCGCGAAAGCTTGCTGAAGATACTCATAACTCAAGGAAGGAGGAGGAGGACGGTGAGTCTCAGGTGAAGATGAAGTGCACGGTGGGAAAAAAAAAAGTGGGCCTGAGCAGCGTATATTTTGCTCCTTTGGGAGGGGAAGGTGGGAGGAGGAAGAGAGGATGGAAAAGCCTCATATGTTAGAAGGAGAGCCATACAGAGTGATAAACGAAGGAGGAGGAGGAGAGAGGGAGAAGTCTATGTGGGTAAAGGGAAGCAGAAAGGAAGGAAGGAAGGAAGGGAGGGAGTGAGGGAGGGATTGCAGGAGACGAGGAAAGGAAGTGTGTATAGATGATGTTGGTTCAAGCCGCGGAGGGAGGGTAGATGGCAGGGTTGGTTGGTAAGGAGGGTGGCAGGGTACCGTAGAGGTGCTCCCGTCCCTAAATCCTTACCCTTGCCTCCCTTCCCCTCCCTCTTCTCCGTGTTTAGCGCCGCGCCAAACATACATCTTCCCTTCCCCTCGAGTGCTTTCCACGCATATGGAAATGACTCGGTGCGGAGGCGGAGAGACCTCAGTGTTGCTGGGTGATGACTGGTGGGCGTTGCGGTGGTGGTGGTCGTGTTGCTGGGTGTTGCATGGAAGAAAATATGAGTCTTGGGTGTCAGAGATATACGAATGTTGCTCTGGTGTTGATTAAACGTGTATGGGTTTGGTGAGGTGGTGTGTGGTGTTGTAAGGGAGAGAGTGTGTGTGTTGCAGTGTTATGGGTGTGGTGAACTACGCTGGAGTGTTGATAGGGTATTGACTGAACATGTATCCGTATTCTGAAACGATTAGTACTCTCACCATCACTACATTCCAAAGCCTCCAGTTGAAGATACTCGTGTTTTTAAGAGTATTTTTATGATTCTGGTGATGGATTAGCAAGATTTCTAGCTTGTTAAAAAGAGAAACCGTCTTAAAAATCGAGCTAGTTGTTTCTGTGGCCTTGGAAAATTGTTGTAATGAGATGGGAAGGCGTTTCTGAATATGGGCGTAATGTGTGTCGTGGGTTCGAGTCTCAGCCAAGATTCCAGTAGAGTGGCGAAGTACCGTTAGGCTAACATCTCGAACATCTCTCAACTTTATTCATTCCTGAGTTAAAACCAGAGTCATGTTGAGAGAGAGACAGAGAGAGAGAGAGAGAGAGAGAGAGAGAGAGAGAGAGAGAGAGGGTCTAAGTTAATTTTGCGAAAAGCTCTCAGGTGCAGAGGAAGGAGGAGGAGGAGAGGAAATGAGCAGGAGGAGAGATGGAACTGCGGATGGTTGGTTAGGAAGGAAAGTTTTCGCCAGCACAGTAACCCAAGAACTCTGGCATCCCTTGCTGTATAGGGAGTGTTTAGTGTTACTCCTTTGTTTATCTTTCCCACATTCTTCATAATTCCGAAGGTCAAAAATTAGGAACAAAAAGGTGAGAGAATTCTTCCGTACTTTTCAATTTGTTTTATTTGAGGAGGATGAAAATGAACAAAGATATGGTGGAAAAAGACCGAAGTAAAAAGTGTATTGGACCAGGGTATAATCTTGAACCATACAAATCTGGCACAGAAAATTATTAGAATCCTTGTTTATTTATCGATTTTTTTGTTTTCACTTCTGACGAATAAAGAACTAAGACTAAGACCTCTTGTCCCTTGAAAAAAAATAAGTACAGTAAAATTAGGTATATGTAAGTTAATGAAGCTCCAGAGGTGTCTTGTCACTCCTCTCCTGAAGCATCGTAAGTCGCAGGAAATTGGGAACGAGAGAAGCACGCATGTATTTGCTGAGCTTAGTGGTAATGTGAGTCCCTTTACTTATTCACGCGTCATCTGGAATAGTAATGCCTGTGCCGCAGGTTTTATATCGCATTACAGATACAGTTGAGGACATGCATACTTTAGTTTTTGTTGCGTCTCTGTAGGTTCCAAGTCCCGCTATGCTCTAATGGACGGAGATCTCACGGGTCGGAGCGCGAAAAAATACATTTAAAAATATACTCTGATTTTACTTCGTCGAAACAAAAGCAATATTTACTCGCATATATTTCTCTACCAGATATTTCAAAACTTTTATGGCAGGAAGTAAAAGGACATTGTTCTTTTTCACTCGGGAAACGAAAATGTGGAAACACATATAGATTTTAATTAACAGATGTAATACATGTTAGGTCAGGGCACCTCCAGGTCAGATAAGGTCAAGTCAGGTCAGGCTGCCGAGACACCACGCCACGCTGACGCCCAAAGCGGCAGACACTGACGGCGCCATCACTCCGTCTGTCACGCTCCAAGAAAACACCCTTGAGAGGTACTGATCGCCCGTCTCTCCTTCCTTCCCTTCTCCCTTCCTTCTCCCCTCAGCAAAACCTTCTTCAGGAGGTGGGAGCCGCGCCGCTGAGATGTATTCAGACGGCACCATTTGCTTCACGCCTCTCGGTCTGACGCCTCGTTTTTGAAAGTTAAATCTGGAGACGGAACAGAGTCGTGCCCGGTGAGGTATGCGGGCCACGTGTGTCGGGAATACGTACTTTGGCTTGGCTTAGGATGGGAACACAGGTTGGAAGAGAGGTTTTTGGGCACTCTTTGTGTAGTCTTAGTCAAATAGTAACCTTCTTGTAGGGAGTAATCTGCTGTATAGACTCAGTAATCAGAGGTGGTATTCTCAAACACTTTTATGCTTCACCTCCACTCTTTCAAAAGCCTTTATTTAGATTTACACGAGTTTTTTTTATGTTTTTTTTGTGATTCTAGAGGCAGTGACAAAATTTTTATACTATTAACTGTAGAAACACTCTTGAAAACCCTCTTAATCATCTCTGCGGCCTTTGAAAATACTCGTGGTTAGAGAGCAAAGGGTTTCTGAATACTGGATCAGGGTGTTAGTGATGAGTCAGGAGGAGGCTTTAACCTCTTCAGTACCATGACGCGTTTCTATATTTATTTTGCTAATTATTGGGTGATTTTATACAGCTTCAAAAACTTACGTAAGGGATTAAAATTGTAAAGACTCTGGCCATTAATCTTCTGACCTCCATAGACCCTTCCTAATGCCAATAGAATGGTCTGATCGTACATAAATTTCAAAGTAAAAATGTGTACCAGTATTGAAGAGGTTAAAAATTAGACAAATTCATGGATGGTAGGGAAGTGGTAGATTTAAGTAGGTATATTTTCTGCAAGGACTGCCACGTGTAGACTTGATGATTTGTTACAGCTTCTCTGGCTTTCTTATCTTCTTATTTAATTCTACATAATTTAGCTTATTCCTCCAATAAGATATCAAAATTTACAAGTTCCTTAGCAGATCAGGAAACTAAAGGCTGAATCAAAGCTAAATTTAATTAATCGAGTGTGTAATACTGACCTCTGATAGGGACTGTACTAAGAGGAATAGAGAAATGACGACTGTACGTTCTCAATATTGCTAATAGTGTCTTGTTTCATCACTACCTGGAAACGGTGGATAGTACAGGTTTGAGTATTCTCGTTTTGCAAAAGGATACAAAAGTGACGACTACACATTTCAGTTACTCACATACGTATATTAGTAAAAGTATCGTATTGCTCCATCGGTACGGGAAGGTCCAAGGTACGATAGTTGTTATTAACCCCATGCACTGCTAGTCAAAGAGCAAGCTACGTACAACATTCACCTGCACTGTCTCTCGATCCTAGGTTTTAATAATTTATTTCCTTACCTATCTCCAGTATTTCACCTGCACTGTCTCTCTATCTTAGGTTTTAATAAATTTTCTCCTTACCTACCTCCAGTACTTCACCTGCACCGTCTCTCGATCCTGTTTTAATTAGTACTGATTTTCATCCTGTGTTTCTAGTCACAATACATTTTAAAAAGAATACTCAAGAATAGTGAAGTTCATTTAGAAGTGTCCCAGTTAGTTAACAAAGTCCCATCAGAACAGGAGATGGTGACATTAAGTGCTGTGTTTTACTGAATTACTAACCATGACAGATTCGGTAACTTTTGTTGCACAGGTAGGAGACTATTAAAGAAAATTTAGAAGGTTCCTGACTAGCTAGCAGATTTGAAGCAGATCAGAAGACAGTAATAGAGAAGGGTGTATGTTACTCTATCTTTTGAATATGACTAACTTAACTTGAAATAGCTGTGGGATGATTTATAAAGAAACAAATCTATGAGTATTAAGAATTGTCAAAGAATTTCTTCCTTAGATGATAAATTCTTAACTGATCAGAGAATTGTGGGAATGCTGCATGTTAATGAACTAGTAACCACAAATAATTAGCATGTTATAGCAGGAGTGGTGCGGAAAAGAGCAATATCCACAAGTGCGTTTTTATAGACTAGTAACCACAACTAATTAAAATGTTATAGATGGAGTGGTAGAGAAAGTAGCATTATCCTCTAGTACTAAGGATCATTAAAAAAAATTCCCTATTAGTTAATAGATTCGTATCACAACAGAAAATGGTGGGAGAGAGTACTGTGTGTTATTGAACTACTAACACTATATAATAATGAAAAGTGGAAACAATTGTGAGTGTATAAGGTTCAAACGGTGTCATGTTCATCTGCAACTCGATCTTACGCCTCCTCCTCGTCCTCCTTCCTGTTGGGGGAAAGAGGTGTTATTATTTCAGTTCTGTATAAGGAAAAGTGACTCGATGCTTCACTTCTGCTCGTAAAAGTCACTCTGCACTCGACGTATATATGTATAAGTGTCCGATTCCACCGTCACCTGTTATAACTGTACCAATTTTTTTTACAGTCTCCAGCTCAGTTAGTAATAAATAAATTCACAAACTATCTCCTCCCCCGTCACTGTTTCTTTGCTTTTGGTTCGTCGTCATAAAACA
>NC_059269.1:17278628-17303628 GCF_017591435.1 Portunus trituberculatus
CCTCCCACACGCACGCAAACACAGACTACCAAACACACACAAACAATCACTATCATATTTAGCTGGACAATGCAATATCCAGCACGGTTCTCGTATTGGTCTGCACATGAGCAAGCAGGGAGACTGGACTACACAAACATGCCTGGCTGGGTGATGTGTTAAAAGCAGCGATGACCGGGAGCGCTTCCACCTCATTCTGGTAACTGTGCAGGCGCTTATGATGGGTGTTTTAGAGGGCGCAAAGCTTAGTGTTGGGCTCATAATGTGTCCTAGATTGCATGTAAAGGTGCCGTAGTGTAGTGTGGCAGTAATATGTGGTGTTTGTATGGGTTTTTTTTTATATATTTTTTGTGATTTCAGTGTGTTGTTTGGATTGATTGATTGAGAGAAGAGAGAGAGAGAGAGAGAGAGAGAGAGAGAGAGAGAGAGAGAGAGAGAGAGAGAGAGAGAGAGAGAGATGGATAGATAGAGAAATTGATAAACAGAAAGATAGATAGATAAATAGATAGAGATAGATAGATAGATAGATAGATAGATAGAGAGAGAGAGAGAGAGAGAGAGAGAGAGAGAGAGAGAGAGAGAGAGAGAGAGAGAGAGAGAGAGAGAGAGAGAGAGAGAGAGAGAGAGAGAGAGAGAAACTAGGAATAAATACAGCTATGTTTCTTGCTCTTAAAACACACACACACACACACACACACACACACACACACACACACACACACACACGGACAGTGGAAAGATTAATTAAGGTGAGTGGAGGGGCAGCAGGTGGATGGGGATCGAGGTTCTGCCTCCCAAGTGGCGCTGGGTGTCTGTCGCTCCTCGCTGGCCTTCGTGGACCAAATAATTGAAAGGAAGAAGGAGCGGCGGGCCACATCGCTGCCTGGATCCGGTGCGTCTTGGCTTCCCTGACCTTCCTTGAGGGGAATAATGGAATGCTTCTGCTAGTGACTGTTCCTAGAGGGATTTTTTGAGTGTTTCTTTTTTTTGTTATCCATGTGATCTGTTGTCTTTTGGGGTTTCTTGCAATGGTTAGGTGGTGGTAGTGCTGGTGGTGGTAGGGTATTTGCTTGCTTGCTTGTTGTTGTTGTTATTGTTTTGTTTCATCATTGTTTCCTTGTTTTTTTTTTCTTTTTTTTTTCTTCTTCTTCTTCTTCTTCTTATTATTATTATTATTATTATTATTATTATTATTATTATTATTATTATTATTCTTCTTCTTCTTCTTCTTCTTTCAGTTTTTTTCCTCCTCCTTCTCTTCCTCTTTCACCACCACCTCATCCATCTCCTCTTCTTCCGTTTACTCATCCTAATTCTTATCTTCTTTTTCTTCTTCTTTTTGATAGTAATGGTGCAAGTGATGAGGATGATGACGATGATGGTAACGATGATGATGATGATGATGATGATGATGGTGATGGTGATGGTGATGATGATGATGCTGTACCGCACTCTGTTCAGTAGCAATAGCCGTGCACTTGTGGCCAGGACAGTCCGAGTGAAGCGTACAAATATCCGTGAAGTGAATCCGTGAAAAATTTATGCACCGCTTTTGACACAACGCTGAGTGATTCCAACTGACCGTGAACTGCGTGGGAGAGAGAGAGAGAGAGAGAGAGAGAGAGAGAGAGAGAGAGAGAGAGAGAGAGAGAGAGAGAGAGAGAGAGAGAGAATCGTATTTATGAAGAAAGAGGATGAAGAGGGGGAAGGTCTTATTATCATATTTTATCCTGTCATCCTTAATCTGCCACCACCACCACCACCACCACCACCACCACCACCACCACCACCAAGACAGCCACAGCTACAGTCACAACCACAACCTACAACAATATATCGCTACTATCATAACTTCATAAATGTTCTGTATCATGCTATACGTCATTAAATTGTATCATATTCATTTTACCTATTTTTGAGATGGTGGAATATTGCTTCTCATAATGCTCTGTGACAAATTAGACTCGGTAATCAGATTGTAAGTGCCGATACAATAGGAAGCTTTGAAAGAATGATTAAAAGATACGGGTATAAGAAAATAAGAAAAGAGGGAAGCTACAAGATACTGCCAGGCCTATACGAGGCAGTCCCTGTGTGTTTAACCTATCTAATTCCATCTATCATCCCTATCTATGGACATATCTACCCTTCTTTTAAAGCTCCCTATTGACTCAGCTCTGACTACATGACCACTGAGACTGTTCCACTCATCAGCCTGCTTGAAAACCAGTTTCTTCCCATTTCTTTCCTAAACCTGAATTTTTAAAAGTTTAAACCCATTGTATAGGAATAACAAGTCTATACAAGTACATAGATTTCATGGAGGATAAACGTGTAGGCCGACCTTCCTCTCACATCCTCTCTTATATTTCCTTATGTTTATACTTCTCCACGAATCGACCCAATCCTTTCATATATTTAATAGCGTGTGACGAATTCATACGTATATTTTTCAGGTCCCATTTTATTTTACCCTCGTTTTGTGTCATAAACAGAGAACTGCATTGGACGCTGTCGAGGTTCTTCTTTTCCTGTCTCACCATTTTGCGTAAATATGCGAAAAAAAATACCTATTATGTTTTTATGCTTGTCCAAAAGTAGGAAGAGAAGAGAAGGGGGGGAGAGAGGCAGAGGAAAAGTGAGGGAAGAGAAGAGAAGGTGGAGAAAAGGAAGGAGAGGGAATTAAATTGAAAGGATTAAGAGATAGGAGAGTATATAAAGTGAAGAAAGGAAATGAAGGAGAAGAGAAGGAGAGGGAATGGAAGGAGAGGGAAGGAGATGAAAGTAAAGGAATGGTAAAAAAAGAGAAGGATAATGACGAAAAAGAAAAGGAAGCCTAAAAAAGAGGAATTTAAATGATGGAGAAGAATTATTATAAAGAGGAAAAGAAGGAAAAGTGCGGAAAAGGGGAAAGAATAGAGAAATAAATAAAATCAAATAAAGGTGGGAAAAAAGAGATAATGCGTAAATAAAGAGAAAGGGAGAGAAAGAAAGAGAATGCAGAGAGGGAATGAGATTGAAAGACAGGGAAAAAGAAGAATAACGAAGAAAAAGAAAATGAAGGATAAAAAAGAGTTGATAATGGATGAAAATTATTATGAGCTAAAAAAAATGAATAGAAGAGGAAACAGAATAAAGAAAATAAAAAAAGAAAATAAAACATAGATGAAAAAAGGGAAAAGAGGAAAGAAAAGGGAATTAGATAAAGATGGAAAAAGGAAAAATAATGTATAGATAAGAAAAAAAAAGAAACGGGAGAGAAGGGAAGGAAATAAAGATAAAAAAAAAGAAAATAATGCATAGATATAGAAAGGGAATGGGAGAGAAGAAAAGAGAATGAAGTAAAGGTGAAAAAAAAAAAAAAAAAAGAAAGAAAGGGGAGAAAAGGAAAGGAGATGGAATAAATACGAAATAAAAAGAAAATAACGCGTTGATAAAGAAAGGGCAGGGAGAGAAGGAAAGGGAATAAAGAAAACGAATGATATTGATAGACAGGGGAAGAAACACGAAGAAGAGGAAAGGGGATTGAAATGGCACTGAATGAAGGGCACGGAAGGAAGGGAAGCCAGGGGTGCAGCGTGCGTGGGAGGGCGTGGCGGGCGCGGCACCTCATTTCCTGCCGCTCCATTAAGGGCCAGGTGACCCTTCCTGGCTGGCGGTGCGTGAGGGGCCACCAACCCGCCCCTTCCTACCCTTCCCTCATTCCTCCTCCCATTCCCTTTTCTCTTTCTTCCATCCTTCTATTTTTTTCTTTTTTCACATTTTCCTTATTTTTATATTTATTTTATTGTCTCCCTCTTTCGTTATTTTTCTTCTTCCCTCTCTTTTCTTTTCTTTCTCATCTTTATTTTTTTCCTAGTCTTTCACTTTTCTTTTATTTTTCTATATTGATTTTTGTCTCTCTCTTCGTCACTTTTTTCCTTCCTGTTTTTTTTCTTCCTTTCATCCTTATCTTCATTTTGCGTCCCTGTCTATTTCTTCGTTTTCCTTCCCTTGTTGTTTTCCTTCTTTGCATATTTATTTTTTGCATTCCTCATTCCTTTTTCTTTCCACTTTTATTACATTACTTCCTCATTCTCCCCTTTCATTTCATATTCTTTTTTTTTCCTCATTCTCTTCTCTTCTTCATTTTTTATCTACCTTTTTATCATCCCCTTTTTTATATCCGTTCTTCCTTATTCCCATTCCTGATCACTCCTTTCTAATATTTACTCTCCCTCTCCCACCCCCTTCTCCCACCCTCTCCTCCCAAAGCCTAAATATGCCTATAGACACTTTTTTTCGTTGGTATTTGCATAAGAACAGTTTTCGATTCCATCTCCGGTGGCTTGAGGGTTGGATTAAATTACCTTCGTGTTGGTTCTATTTTAGGTGACAATGAGGCTAAATTGGGCCGATTGGGAGGGTCGCTTCACCTGGGATTGGCTCGTGTTGGTCTGGGCGAGTGGCGGCTTAGCATATGTTAGGGCTACTCCTGTGTGTTTATGCTAAGAATGTGATAGTAGTAGATGTAGGACTAGTGGTGGTGGTGTTGGTGGTATATATATATATATTTTTATATGTCATGTGGGTTTTTCACGGGAAATTCTGGGCTAAAGGGGATACTTTTTGGGGTACCTCCTATCTCAAAGCCCACCCGCTAGGAAACCGTTGCCCATGAAGTGAGGTATATATATATAGCCCAATATACACTCGGACTGTGGACAGGATTCGAACCCGTGCGCTTGGAGACCCCTCGGACCCCAAAGCACGCATGGTTCTATATTGTTGGTACTCGTAAGTGACTGAATGAATCACTCACTGACTAAATAGATGAATAGATAGGTGATATTATACTTAGCTCACTCACTTATACACTCACACATTCACTCACTTATTCACTCACATGTCTGCCTCTCACTTACACATTCAACTCTTCCACACTCACTAGACAAATGAATGAAAAAAATTACCTATTATCATCCTCATTCACTCACCCACTTTCACCCACCCTTATCCTCCCTTTCCACACTTACTCACGTACTTTTTTTTCTGAGCTGTCTTTTATCCTCGCAGCGTCTTCATACAGCGCTTACAATCCTCTATGTCCTCTTGAAGCTCGTGTCGCGTGTGTTGTGGCGAGGCCTCGGGGAGAGACGTGGAGTGCCGCAGCCTCACTCGTACTGTGGAAAGCCCGCCCCTTGTCGCCTCCTTGACGGCCCTCCCAAGCTGCTACTAAGCCTCTCTAGCGCTTCCTTAGGGCCGTGGTGAAGACGTCTTGCTGCGGGAGAGAGAGAGAGAGAGAGAGAGAGAGAGAGAGAGAGAGAGAGAGAGAGAGAGAGAGAGAGAGAGAGAGATTTTACTTTCACCATTGTCATTGTTCCTCCTCCTCCAGACACACACACACACACACACACACACACACACACACACACACACACACACACACACACACACACACACACACACACACACACACAATTAAAAACAACAACAATATCTTGAAATACGAGCTGAAATCTAGTAAAAAAAAAAAACAACGAAAGTAATTTAGTGACAAGGAAAGATAGAAAGAAAACCAAGGCAAAAAATAAAACAAATAAAAAAAAACGCAAGGTGAATATGAACAAACGAAGGAAACAACAGAGAAACAGAGACAGAGAAAGAAAGAATAAAAAAAAAAATAGAAGACGTTGAGAAGAAGGAAAAAAGAACTGTATACTTTGAGGAGCTGAATCAGTACCAGAGAGGCAGAGCAAACACGGGAGGGAGGCGGCGGTGTGGGACGGAATATAGATGGCCACAAGGAAAAAAAATCTGAATATTGTGCTCACAAGACATAGATGAAGTTGCTTTCTATCTCCCCAGTGCCTCGTGTCCTGTGCGGTGTGAGGGAGAGAGGGAAGAACGATGGGTAGTGGTAGAAGTAGTAGTTATTGGAGGAAGAAGAGAAGGAAGAAGAGGAGAAGAAGGAAAAATATATACTTTTCTCACACTAAGGGTTAATATAATAGATTTGTTGCTTTTTTACCATTGTGTTTTATTAGTATATGTATTTTTTGTGTGTGTGTGTTTCTTCTTCTCATCCTCTTTCTCTTACGCTTTCCCTTCCATTTCTATCGAAACACACACACACACACACACACACACACACACACACACACACACACACACACACACACACACACACACACACACACACACACACACACACACACACACACCTGATATATTTTGTTTTACATTCGGATGAAAGAAGAAAAAAAAGAAAATGCAAATCACTGTACACAGAGATATTGCAAGGCTGAGATATTGTTTTTGAAATGTGAACATATCAGAGAGAAATGTTTGCTCGGAAGGAAGTTTGTGTTCTGTGTCAATTTTGTATTTGCTTCTTTTACTCCTGCATTTTTCACCATTTTTCTTGCATTTTTGTCTCATTGTTTTCTTGTTCTTTTTATTTTCAAGTCAGTGTGTTCATGTACGTTTGTATGTTTTTTTCCTTTCTTTCACGTCGTCTCTTTCTTTCATCATATTCATTTACATTTTTATAACACTGCTTTTTTTTTTCTTCCTCTTATCCTTCCTTATATTCTTTCCTTAAACCATTCTTTTTTTTTCCTTTTTATTTCTTTCCTATAAAATCTGCAATGGTAGCATAGTCACACAGAAAGCCACTTTTAGGTCCAGTAGGGATATTGTTGTCTGTTCTTTCCTTTGTATTCTCTTGTGTTCATCCTTATCTTTTCCTTACATTCCTCCTTTTCCTTCACTTATCCTCATTCTTCTTCCTCTTCATCACCCTCATCCTCTATCATCCTCATTATCTCTCCTCCTCTTCTTACTTTTTTTTCTCCCCTATACGTGTCGTTGGCTAGGTCCATATGTCCCTCCTCTCCTCCTCTCCATTACTTCCCTTCATCTCCCTTCCTGCCCTTCCGTCTCCGTTTCCCTCCCTTCCCCGCCCCTCTGCTCTCCTCTCCTCCCCTTCACTCATCCCGTGCGATCAATGGCAGTTTCTGTCCAGCCCGGCAAACTCCTTGAAAACCTTTGAAATAGTATTTGACCACTTACTGGAGAATTATGGTGAGAGAGAGAGAGAGAGAGAGAGAGAGAGAGAGAGAGAGAGAGAGAGAGAGAGAGAGAGAGAGTTGATAAGTATTTTTTAGTAGATTATTTTTAAATTTAATAAATACTTAAGTGAATAGATAGATAGGCTGATTTGATTGATATATTTGAAATACGTAGGTGATTAAAATACTACTACTACTACTACTACTACTACTACTACTACTACTACTACTACTACTACTACTACTACTACTACTACTGTCACAATCGCTGCACCCTAACACAATGAGATGAAAAGTAACAGAGATCTTCAATAAAAAAAAAGAAACAGAACACCAGAGAGAGAGAGAGAGAGAGAGAGAGAGAGAGAGAGAGAGAGAGAGAGAGAGAGAGAGGGTATAAATAAAGCGAGGGATCTCCGTGGTCACTCGCAGTTTAATTCCCACTAAAAGGATTGGAGGCAGCTTGTCACTCAGCCTAGTGCCACATGACATCAACCACCGCGCATCTTGCCATGCCTGCGCCGCCGCCCCACTTACTACACCACGGCTCGTATTCTCAAACACTTCCATGGCCCACCTCCACTACCTCAAGACGGTTTACTTCAATTTACACGAGTTTTTAAAGTGTTTTTACTTCTCTACAGGCAGGTTGACAAGATTTCTAAACTATTAACCCTTCAATACTGAGACGCGTTTTTACCTTGATTTTTGGGTGTGATTAGACGATTTTATTTGCATTATGGAGGGTCTATGAATGTCAAAAGATTAATGGCCGGAGTCTTTACTATTCCAATCCCAACATAAGATTCTGAAGCTGTATAAAATCTCCAAATAGTAATTAGAATGAATATGGACACGGCATTGAAGAGGTTAACTGGAGAAGCACTCTTGAAAACCCAGCTAATCATCTCTATGGCCGTGGAATATAGACGTGGTGAGAGAGCAAAGAGTCTTGAACACGGACCTACATTCCTACATGATGCTAAAACACCAAATAAAAACGCACAATAGAGAGATGCCAGAAGAGGAAATAGATAAGCCAGTAAGAAGTAACGAAGTGGTAAGGGATAAGGAAAGATGGGGATTAGGGAGAATTAGAGGATAAATATGAGGAAAAGAAGATACGATAGAGAGATGTGAGAAAAGAAGTAGAAAAGAGGAAACTAGTGCGAGATTGAAGAAGAGAGTTAACTTGCAAAAAAGGAGAAAGGACAAAGAAAGGATGAAACAGAGGGAAAGGAAAGAACGAGAGAGGGGGAACAAGAAAACACACAAGAAAAGGAAAAATAAAAAAGAAAGTAAAATAAGAAGAGGGAAGAAAAGAATAAGAAAAAAAATGAGAACATGAGGAAGAAACATCGACTTTAGTAGCAAGAAAGAAAGAAAATAGGAAAAAAAAACAAGAAAAGAAGGAAAGTAGGTGGAAAAGAAAAAACGTATATAAATCTCTGCTTTTGTGTTCTTTTTTCCCTTTTCTTATTTCTCCTTTTCATTTTATTATTTTGAGAGTTTGTGTGTATGAAATCACGACTTATGACTCTCTCTCTCTCTCTCTCTCTCTCTCTCTCTCTCTCTCTCTCTCTCTCTCTCTCTCTCTCTCTCTCTCTCTCTCTCTCTCTCTCTCTCTCTCTCAACAAGCTTTCTGAGTCATAATTGCCTTCACTGGAAAGCCCTGACAGACCCCTTACCATCACCAAGAAGTTAATGGTTGCCCCTTCGCCTTGCCGCCTCATCAACATTGAGAGAGAGAGAGAGAGAGAGAGAGAGAGAGAGAGAGAGAGAGAGAGAGAGAGAGAAATGCATATGTTAATAAGAATGGCTAGATTTTCACACGAATACCACGGAAAAAAAAAAGGAAAGTTGAGACAAGAAAAGGGACAAAAAGGACCAAAAAGAGAAAGAAAAACAAAGAAAAGAAAAACAGAAGAAGTCAAGAAGTATATGAAAAGGAAAAAAAATCCGAGAAAAAACAAAAATATCAAGAAAACGGACCAAAAAACATCACTTGTGCCTTTAAGATTAGCTGGAAGAGAGAGAGAGAGAGAGAGAGAGAGAGAGAGAGAGAGAGAGAGAGAGAGAGAGAGAGAGAGAGAGGGAAAACGAAGGAAGGAAGACCCCAGGAAAGAAAGGAGAGGATAAAATACCAAGCGAAGAGACAGCAAAAGGAAGTGAGGAAGGAGGGAGACATTCAGGGAAGGAAGAGAACCAGCAGGAGGCAACGAGGCGGCGGTGGTAACGTTTCTGCGGCATATGTAGAGAGAGAGGCGAGGGCGGCTGAGGCAGGAAGGTCTTAAGAAAGGGAGAAGGTACCGCGTGTAGATGGAGATGAAAAGCAGGAAGGCAAGGAGGTCGGGGCCACTAGAAGGTTAAGGAAGGGAGGTTGAGAGAGGAAGACAAGGATAATAACAGAACAGGAGAGGAATGTGAGGAGAAGCAAAACGGGTAATAAAAGTCAGCTTAAGGAGAGAACGGAAAGAAGGGTAGGGAGGGGGAAGAAAGGAAGGAGAAGGAGTGGGAGGGGCAGGAGGGAGAGCAGGAGTGGCACTTTGGAAGAATAAATGAAGAGGGGAGAGGGGGAAGAGGGGAAATATTTGATAGGGTTTGAGAGGAGGTCTTGCTGGTGGTGCTGTGGAGTTCCTTTCCTTTGGTCGCCTTTTCTTGCCAACCAAGTTTCATATTCCCGTTTTCTTTCCTCTCCTGTTAACAGAAAACCTCACCGTTATAAAACTGCAATAACATTCTTTCCACTATTCAATTTTCCTTACTGAGAAGAAAAATCAGTTTATATTTTTGCCTAACGTAATAAAAGAGATTCTTCAAGGTAAGGGATGTACAAAAAACTACCAATTCAAAAGAAAAATAATAATGATTTCATATAAAAGTTGGTAAACAAGGGGAGAGGCGAGGTGAGGGAGAGAGGGATGAGGGCGCCGAGGGGAAAAAGGGAAGCAGGGTAAGGGAGGGAGAGTGAGAGTACTGAAGGGGCGAGAGAGAAAAGATGGAGTAAAAAATGGAGGGAGGAATGGATGGATAGAAGAGAGAGAGAGAGAGAGAGAGAGAGAGAGAGAGAGAGAGAGAGAGCGGGTGGAGCCACGTATTAACTTATTTATCTCCCTCCTCGTGTTTGTCGTCGTGCACCTCGGAAACATTGGACCTCCTCTCTCTCTCTCTCTCTCTCTCTCTCTCTCTCTCTCTCTCTCTCTGATCCTCCACACAAGATAATACAAAAAAGTATATTTCTTCCTTTTAACCTCATAGTATTTTTTACACACACTAAAAACCGTGTTTGTTACATTATTTCCTTACATTATTTTTCTACTCTCCTTTTTTTCCTCCAAGGCATCAAAGGATAGTGTTTTCCTCACTTTCCCCTCACGTCTGACCTAAGAACTCGTACTCACCATCCTTGTCACCCTCCCACTCTCCCACACTCTCTTCTCCTCCATTCCTCTTCCCTTCTCGCCCCCTTGTGTACTGAGCCATCACGAGGACCCTTTCGCTCTGATTCGCACCCAGAATTTGCCTTCTGTTCTCGTCGTTTCATCTCTGGAGGTTCCTCTTGTACTTCTTGCTTCTCCTGTCTTCCTAGGTTTTCTTTCCGCCCTCGCCCTGTGAATATGCGTCAACCCTTCTTGCCTTTTACATTACATCTGGTTTTAAAGGAAAGTTTTAGTGTTTTTTTGGCTTTTTTGCTTTGTGTTGTCGTAGTTTATTGTGTGATTATTTGGTTGGATTTAGCATTATTTTGAATTGTCTTGCATTTTTCATGTCTTTATTTGTGGGTTGCAGATATTTGTGACATCTAATAGCTTTTGGAACCTGAGAGAGAGATAGATGTTTTCAAAATGAGCGGCGACTTGGTCTGAATTTTTCTAACCGTATTGAAAGGGTTTTGATTAAGCATTTATTTATTTTTTTTACATCAAACTGCACACTCTGCTCATACGGAAAGGTTCTATGTATTGAGGAAGGAAAGATAGGACAGGACATGATCCCTTTTCAAGTTGATCTGCTGTTTCTGATTTAGCTCCTCATTACTTAGGCTTCAGTTTCCAGTCTCCTAGGCAACCAGATTTGCCACTGTTGTGTAGAATAAGATAAAACACAAAACTTTTCTTCCATATTATAAAGGAGGAAATTTATGATGCCGAGAAGACTTGACTAACTAAGACTTAAACTTTATTGTGTGTGTGTGTGTGTGTGTGTGTGTGTGTGTGTGTGTGTGTGTGTGTGTGTGTGTTTGTGTGGTTGGGTGGGGTGAGTGGGTGTGTGGGTGTGTCCCTTAATTCTACCTGTTCGTGTCTTGGGATTCTGACCTTTTCTTCCTAATTCTGTGACCTTTATATCTTCGTGTCAACCTTCCTCGTCCCAAGATGTATGTGTCTGTCTGAACGTTTGTGAAAAAAAATATAGATCAGTTCATATTTGGTACTGATGATGTAACTGCACGAGGCACTTTCACTGTACATTTTCATCATTATTATTAATATCTTCTCTTTAATCAGTAGTTCAATAGTCAGTGGTGATTCCCTGACAGTCATGCAAGGGTTTATTTGTTTATTTTCTGCTGTTTGATTATCCTATATATTTCTGTATACTCCAATTCGTCACCATCGTCATCGTAAAGAAACAGCTTACTTCTTAACCCTAAAAATGCAATCATACAAACAATCCTTGACTCGCAATTCCATTCAGGAAAAGGAAAGGAGAGAGAGAAAAAAAAAGTTCTGAATGATAGATAGCGATTACGTCTTAGGAGAAACCTGGCATTCCAACCACGTCTCCTCCGCCCTTCGTTCATCTGCCTAAATTGCATCGTTTTCCTGACGTATGAGAGGAGAGTGTGGCGCTGTACATCAAGGTGAGCGATGGCCTCCCTTGTGGTATAGTCACGGTCAATAGTCGCGTAACGTATACCACTGCCTTCCTCTGTTTGGCGTTTGTACTCAGTGTGAAGTCCTGTGATCCGGTATGTGTTGCTGGTAAAGATGTAAACAGACTCTTTTTGGTATAGTAAGGGAGTAAGGTACACCACTCTCTTCCACTGTTGGGCGTCTGTTCTTGATCTTAAGTCCTCTGATCTGGTAAAATGTGGAAATAAACAAATTCATATATACTGCTATGAATGTTTGTGCAAGATTTGAATATATTTACTCATCAGAAATCATGGAGACAAAAACTAGCAAAGCCACTCAAGTTTTCTATCTACAACTGTCTTTCTTTCCTATCTTATTGTCTTTCTTTTCTCTCTTATTGTATTTCTTTTCTCTCTCTTATTGCCACATTCCTAATTTTACCTGCCTTATATATAAAAGAAACATATACAGCATCTATGGTATCTTCTTTGCAATTACCACGACTTTACTTTTTCCTTTCTGTACGACAAAACATAAACAACAACTGCAATTTCTCACCACCACGAACTCTACTCCTTACTTATTTTGTAGGGAAACAGAGACAACAGCCAAGGCTTCATCTCTTACTTATGAATCAAGGCTAAAACAAGAAGTACTGTATCTTTTCTCCTTCCACTTAGTTAATATATGGATACAGCCTGGAGGGAAGGTAAACATAAGGGGGGTAATTGAAGTGGCTGTGAGTGCTACTTCCTAAGAGATGAGAGGAAAAGTTTAGCGTTTTATTATTCAAAATGTTGACGGTGACTTTCGGTAATACTTGTGACCAGAGGGAGAGAAGGATGGAGACTTTTTGGTGGCCAGGTGGAGTGAGTCTTCGCATCCACTGACCGAGGCTGGTGGAGAGTCTTAGGACCATATTTAGAAACACTTATAGCCGTTTTTCCACTACTTTTAAGCTACACTGGATTTTTTTTGTGGCTTTAGTGACACTTTATCAAGCTTTCCACATTATTAAAGGTAGAAGCCTTCTTTGATATAAGGCCAAACAAGTCTATGGCTAGGAGAAATAGCCGTGGTAAGAGAGCAAAGGGTTTCTAAATATAGGGATTAATGTACTTACTCAGCCAAACAACTCTATGCCCCGGAAAATAGTCATGTTAAGAGAGCAGAATGTTCCTTAACCCCTTCAATACCAGGATGTGCTTTCATATTCATTCTGATTACTATTTGGGTATTTTATACAGCTTCAGAAACTTATGTGGGGATTGAAATTGTGAAAACTGTGACCATTAATCTTCAGATCTCCAGAGATCCTTCCTAATGCAAATAAAATCGTCTTATCGTACAAAAACTTCATGCTAAAAATGCGTCTCAGTACTGAAGGGGTCAATGTACTTACTCGGCTGTTTGTGGATTATCTGAACGTTATGGCTGGCTTATGAAATGTCTGTGTACTCAAATATTTACTTGCTATTGACACTGTGGATATTTTATTTGAAGAATTACTGAGATCACCCAACGTAATCTGACCCAGCAAGAATAGACCTAATTTACATCAGCCTAACCTAACATACCCCATTCGAGAAAGAGAGAGTGGACTTTTTATTTGAATAATTATTGACTTCACCCAACGTAATCTGACCTAGCAAAGATAGGTCTAATCTACATCAACCTAACCTAACCTAACCCATCCGAGAAAAAGATAGAGGAACAGACAGAGACATATACAGGAAAACAGAGACGGACAGAGAGGGACAGAGACAGAGACATATACAGGAAGACAGAGACGGACAGAGAGGGACAGTGACAGAGACATATACATGGAGACAGAGACGGACAGAGAGGGACAGAGACAGAGATATATACAGGTAGACAGAGACAGAGACATATACAGGGAGACAGAGACAGAGATATATACAGGGAGACAGAGACAGAGACATATACAGGGAGACAGAGACGGACACATAATTACAGGCTTGGACGACTAGGAAAGCTGACAGGCAGTTTTGCAACATTTTTATGGCTCAGAGTTCAGAGTTGCTCGCCCCGTGTAGTCACGCTTATATAAGGTCTAAGTTCTCCTGCCCTACTTTTTCCAGGCTACTTTTTTGCCTTTTTTTTTTTTTTTTGCTCCTTGAGTCTTGTTTCCTTATTGTTTTTTTTGTATCTTTTTTGGTTTTTGTTACTATTTCATTGGTTTTTTTATATTTGAACTATCTTAGTTGTCTATTTTTTCCGTTTGACTTTTTTTCTCTTGTTTTCTTTCGAGTGTCATTTTTTGCTTTTCATTTTTCGCTCTCATCTTTATAACCGCACTCTATGACCCGTTTCCTCTCTCTCTCTCTCTCTCTCTCTCTCTCTCTCTCTCTCTCTCTCTCTCTCTCTCTCTCTCTCTCTCTCTCTCTCTCTCTCTCTCTCTCTCTCTCTCTCTCCACTCCCAGGCTCTTTCTTTCCTTTCCAGCAGGATGTTGAGTCAGACATCCTTCCGACCCTCTGACTTCCGTGCGCGAGCTTCACTGATATTTTCTTTCCGTCTCTTGTCTGTCTTTTCATCTCTCTCTCTCTCTCTCTCTCTCTCTCTCTCTCTCTCTCTCTCTCTCTCTCTCTCTCTCGCTCTCGCTCTCGTTTAGGCGTTTATCCAACTTCTCTCTCTCCTCGCTCAAGTCATCTGATGTCTCTGGAAATTAATCTTCTGGCACTACATTCCCTTTATCCTTTGGCTCGTTCACCCTTCCCGGCTCTTTTCACTTAATAGAAACACGCTCCTGTGAGTTCAACTGAGAAATAAAGCAAGTTATGTGTTTCATCAAGTCTTTATCCTCTTCACTCTAATGTATAAGACTTCATAACACAAGAGTCACAACACATGCTCTTTACTGAAACGTATACGGAAAGCCAGATGGATTATGTATGTTTTCTTTTTTTTTTTTTTTTTTTTAGTCTGATTTGTTACGAGGTGACTGTTGAGCGTAAATAAGTGTGTCACAGGAGTTCAAGAGTTGAAGACCCACGTATCATAAACATTTTAATGGTGAACACAAAGCATAATGGTCTTAATGGTTTTCTAACGTGCTGCTGAGTTTGCAATATCTATCGAGGGCTCAGAGGTGACTGTTGAATGAAATGTGCTAGGAGAATTTGCGAACCGTGCGTCATCAGCAAGATTAAGAACACAAAGCATAACGGTATTAATATTTTTTTTTCCTGTGCTGGTAACTTTTCATTATTTATCCAGTGTATTAGAATTTGCAAGTTAAAATAACGCGTCTCATCAGGATTGAAATGGTTAAGAACACTATGCATATCACTCTTAATTGTTTTCTAATGTACTGTTAATGTATAGCGAGGCATTCGTAATATAGTTATGCCGGAACTATTACGGAGACCGGCCGCGTGTTGCTATTCAGGGAAGGCGCCTCAGGTAGCTTGCGCGTGCAGACCACAAGGTTTTAGGGCGACCGTAACCTTATAACGTCGTTCCCACGGCTGCCGTCCCTTGGCTGCGTGACAGGGATTAATTGACTCCACCAGCCTGAGAAGGAAAGGCCAACCCCGCTTCCTGTACGCCGCCTATATGCCGCTCCTCTTGTACTTAACGATCGAGGTCATTACAGAGGGTCCGCTGCACTGCTGGTGTCTGGCAATTGTCTTGACCTTTGCCAGTAGTTTCCTCCCCCCACTCCACCCTCACCTCCCTCCCTTTCCTAGGAAAAGTACATCAGGAACGTACATTTCAACACCTCTTTTGATGGTCCGCTCTTTGAGGTCTTCTCTATTTTCTGCCATTTTGCTCTGAGGAAAAAATAACCACTCGGTGAAACTAAAGAAAAATTCGATGGTTCCTCGTAATCCCAGCGGACCTGAGGGTTTCCCGTGCATTAGACGCAGGTAGTCGAGGCCGCCTCTCTTCCATCCCGCCGCCTTTGAAGTTTGGGAAGAAAAGAATGATATTTGAATACTGTTCTGTGACGGGAAATTGAAGAATTTGTGCCACAAGGATAGATTACTGCGTTATAACCTCACGGACATTTTCTTGATTAGGAAATGCATCAACATATTCCTTTGAAAAAGACTTTTCATGCGTAGTTGGCTTCTTTTCTTCTCACAAAATTTGGCCCACAGCCTTTCGGGTAAAACGGAGATCTCGCCACGCCCATTCCTCTTCCTCTTCAGCTCCGCCGGCGGCGAATGGCCAAGTCGAGGCTTGACTCTGAAAGGAAAACGCGCCTCTCCGTCAGCAGGGTCGGGCCACTGCGACAAACAAGGAGGTAAATCCCGAGGGCAGCGCCGCGATCTGGCCTCTGCGTCGCCCTGTCCTCCCGCCAACGAAACACGAGGGGGAAATGAGCCAGCACAGATGCGGCCACAATACCCTCCCCGCCCCGTCCCGCGTGGCAGCCACCCAGGCGTAAGACTGCACGGCCACGCGTCTTCAGGGATGGAGCTGCATTTTAGGGATCAGGAGTAACGATGCTGCGCTCGTCTTCCAGCAGACCTGTTCTCTTGACACAAAGTTAGGGGGGCTCCACGTGGCGGCGCGGTGGCGGGCGGGCTGGCTGGCTGTTTATGAGGCTGGTGATCGCGAGAAACAAGTCTCTCGGGTCGTTGAGATTCATGTGGGTCTTATCTGATGTTTTCCTTAATGACGTGGAAGGCGGAAGCGTCGCGGGGGTCAATATCCAATGCTCTTCTTTTATTAACACGTCACTTATTTAGCGTCATGCAAAGACATGTAATTTAGGTCACTTTATTACACTTCCTCGGTTATAAATTTTGTGGCTTCTTATTAGGAAAAATTGAAGATCCAAAAGAAAAATCACTGGTTTGCCATCGAGGAAAGAATGAATTAACCAGCATCACTCAAATGTCCTTCAGTGTTACTCTTTAAACTGACCTTTCAGATAAGCTTCCATGCGTTGCTGCGGCGTCTCGCAATCCTCTGGGAATCATACAAGCTGGGCAGAGGCACAATTTATCACGCCGAGAATATGTTATCAACTTATTTATTCAGCATATCTGGCCACTGAGCTCGTGCTGGAGTGTGTCCGAAGTTTGAGGAGGAACACTGTATTTCTCTCATCTTTCGCGGGAAGCATAGACTAAATTGACATATTTTTCATTTTAAATTGACAACTTTTTTCTTACCTTTCAGCAGTGACAGGTTAACAGGTCTCTCTTTCATTTTTTTTTGTCCGCATTGCCATTATCCTTTGACACGTGAGGAATAAAGCATAGCCAGTCTATCAGTGAAGGCCAGGTAGAGAAAGTGCTTACGTTTTAGTCATTAGACACGGTACAGGAAAGGTGGGAGTGCCTTGACTTGAAGAGAGTTTTGTGTGTTTAGATTTTAACATTAATTTATTCGTATTGACTTGGTCTGTGTAATGGTAGCATGATGTGTACAAAAAAAAATGTTTCACCCAAAAAAAGCTCCTGTTTTCTTATTTAATGTGTCAGGCAAATAGGTAAAGAAAAGAAAATGGATGAAGGATCTCGTTCAACTGGTGATCTAAATAAGAAAATTAATGGATTCTTGATGTCTCTCTCGGTTCTTGGTTCCTGTACCCTTACCTGTATTTAGTAAAGACACCTATTCGTGCACTTATTGGGAGAGAGAGAGAGAGAGAGAGAGAGAGAGAGAGAGAGAGAGAGAGAGAGAGAGAGAGAGAGAGTTGCTGCAAGACCCAAACATTCACTTCCATTGTCTGTTGCAGGTGAATCTTTCAGTTCAAAGACTTGCTCGGCTCTTCATTAAGAAAACTAATTAAGCCCAAGTGTTTGGCTTAATCCGGGAGCCAGAATAATGGCGCGCACACACTTCATTTGATCTTGCACAACACAACACAAGCTTTTAATTATCCCTCTTTCTTGGATGATGCTTGTTATGACGGCAGGAGCATCAGCAGTAGCAGCAGGAGGTCCAGAGCGGCGGTCTATTGCAGCGTTCTTCCTTCTCCCTTTGGTATTCACTTTGTCCTCGCGAGCCTGGCGGGACGCTTCCACTGCTGCCCTTTGTGACTCGCAAACAAGTCACGTTGTTAGCTCGTTAAAGCGAGACATCACAGCCCAGGGATATTTGCGCCAAGGAACCTGCACAAGACGTTTTCTCTCCTTGGCCTCCGCTCAGTAATGCAGCGCGCCAGGCGACTTGGGAACTTAGCTCAAGCGTTTTTTTCTTTCAATTTTCTGCAGCATTCTCGCATTCTATTCACTCAGGGGTCTTAGGAAATGCTCGGCCTTTGTTTCGTTTTTATCATAATGGAGTCTAGCTAGGAGTTCACTTGTGCTTTAGTCAAACTTGTTTTTCTTATATCTTTTTTTTCCTTTTTTTATTTATCTATTTTTTTACGTGAATAAGTGAAGGTAATGTGCATGCCTCGCCTTCCCCGGGAATTGAGTTGGTGGAGGAGAGAGAGAGAGAGAGAGAGAGAGAGAGAGAGAGAGAGAGAGAGAGAGAGAGAGAGAGAGAGAGAGAGAGAGGTGAAGGTTATATCTTACTGCCAGACACATTTCCTCTCTTTTTCATTGCTTTCACTTTACTTTTGTCGATTCTTCCCTCATGTCTTCTCTCTCTCTCTCTCTCTCTCTCTCTCTCTCTCTCTCTCTCTCTCTCTCTCTCTCTCTCTGACACTCCCTGTCATCATTCGATCCTTCCTTCTTTCCTTCTCTAAACTCTCTTCAAGGAATTCAGCGTCGCGCCACCAGTCTTTTCCTTCCGCTCCCTTCCTCCTCCTCCCTGGTGTTGTCGGCCAGTCAGTCAGGAGGAGAAACGTCTCGCTGGGAATAAATTTACTCTTAGGCGACAACTTGCCCTGAACTGCGTCACCCTTGCCGTGAAAAATTCAGAGAAATTCACTTGACCGGAAAGATCGAGGCTTCTCCCGTTTTTCGATATGTGAGGAAGGAAGGAGGGAGGAAAGGCAGATGGAGAGAAGGGGTGGAGGGGTGGAGATAGCACATTAGGCTGCCTCGACCGGACCAGGAAAAGGGGAAGGAAAGGAAGGAACGCCCACAGGTCAGACCAGGGCGGAGGTCTCGTAAGGGGAAAGAGAGAAGAGAAGTAGGAAGAGAAGGGAGAGGGTTTGGAGAGAGAGTTGAAATATCATATATAGGTGTGTCTGTTGGGCTAGGGAGCGATATAACGAGACAGAGTAAGACTGTCCCCGCTTCAGAACAGGGCGGAGGTTACCTAAGACGGATAAAGAAGTAGGAAGAGAAGGGAGAGAAGTTAAAAGGACTGGATATTTCATGTTCGAACAGATATGGTAGGCTGGGAATGGGATAAGAGAAACAACACCTCCCACAACAGGTCAGATTAGGGAGGAGGCCGTTTTAGGGAAAGATGGAGAGCAGTAGAGAAGTAGGGAGGAGTAAGGGTCTCACATTAGGGCAAGTCTAGTGGACTGAAGGGGTGAAGGGGGGGACGGAGGTGAGGAAGAGGGAGCAGCGCCTCTCACAGGTCAGGCAGAGGTAGGGATCGTCCGCTCTCGTTCCCTTGAGGCGTGTTGGCTGCACCGCCGAGAGTGAAGGGTGAAAAACTGCAGCCGTTGGCCCAGTAAGTAGCAGCAGAGGGCCAGTTTCGCTCGCCAGCCTCGCCCCGAGTGGCTCTCAGGCCTGGCGCAGACCGGCCCTTTGTACACACCTTATAGGCTAATAATGGCACACCGCCACTCCTCGCTGCCGCCACTCCGCCAAGACCTATTAATGAATTTTACATGCTGCCTAAAGACCGTGTGTGGAAGATAGACTGCCTACGCCCACTTCCTCCTCCCTTTTCTCTCTCTCTCTCTCTCTCTCTCTCTCTCTCTCTCTCTCTCTCTCTCTCTCTCTCTCTCTCTCTCTCTCTTTCTCTTTCTCTCGTGATATTTTTGTCTTATTGGGATACGATATGGAAAAAATTGTTCATTATTATTATTATTATTATTACTAGTATCATCTGCTACTACTGCTACCACCACACTACTACTACTACTACTACTACTACTACTACTACTACTACTACTACTACTACTACTACTACTACTACTACAATACACTCAGCAATCAGTTATTAGTGCCAGTTATTAGTCCCTAGTCAACAGGGAAATAAATCACAGGTGAACATAGGCAGGTAGATCACATGACGAAACAGCCACGTGTAGACATCCTGACTTCTTACAGCTTCCCTTGTGCTCTTACAATCTCATGAGGAGGCCGAGGGACGCTGCGCCATCAATAAGAACAGCATGACAGGGGTGAGGGGACAGAAAAGGTATAAAAGAGGGTATCTGCAGGGGGTGACGAGGGGGTGCTTTTAAGAGGGGTGACGTGCTGTAACATAAATAAGGTGGCTGTGATAATTGCGGTGAGAGGAGTGTCAGAGGGAAAGTGAGGGGACAGTGACAGAGTAAAGGGTGAAAGGGAAACTGGAAAAGAGAACCAGAGACTCTTCAAAACGATGCGAGGGAAAAAGTTAAGTTGGTACGAAAAGTTCTTAGTTTTTTTGCTTGATTCGCTTCACATTGGTAATCAATATTTTTGGCTGCCTCTGACTCTGGGCGCTGACCACTGCGGGTTTTTCTGAATTTTTTCGTGGGGTTTTCTTTACTTATTGCCTGAAAACCACGTGGCATAAAGGAGGACTAAAAATATGTGAGAGATTTTGTATTTCGTTATATTATTTTTGCATTGATCAATTTTAAAGCAAAGTGTGACATGGTAGAGGAATTAAAATATATGGCGGAGTTTTATCACTGTAATATTCATCATTAGTAACTTTCCTCTTCATTATATCGCACTTTCTACTTCATTTTCCACTATAAACATTCCATTGCCTTATAACGTGAGATAGATTAACTGGAATTAGCTGATTGACTGATAATTTCCTTCCCCATAATATTCATCATTCGTATTTTTTCTCTATACCTGATACCACACTTACTACTTTATTCCCTCCTGTAATAAACCTCATCCATCAACTCAAAAACAACACAGCAAAACCAAACAATTCGAACACAAGGCAAAATTTCGATCATAACATTCGCCATTCATAACATTCCTCTATAGTAACACAAGGAATACAGTACAGTGAAAAGCCCACATGGCATAAATAAAAAAATAAAAGTGAACTCTCTGCAATGATCTACCTTAAAACTACAAGCATGAGGTGAACGAACGCACATAAACCCACCTCAGTATCATTACCAGCACATCATGAAACCTTTGCTTCCTTCGCTTCCGTGTGTCGAGTCTTCTGGCATCTCTCCCTTGCTTCCCTCCCAGTGACGGCAGCGACGAGGCAATAGCTAAGCGGTACTTTGTCCTTCCCCCGTCAGGAGTGAGAGAGTAATCGACAAATCGATCGATCTGTCTTGGAGTATTGACGAGGAAATGACAAGTGTGCTCTCTCTCTCTCTCTCTCTGTCTCTCTCTCTCTCTCTCTCTCTCTCTCTCTCTCTCTCTCTCTCTCTCTCTCTCTCTCTCTCTCTCTCTCTCTCTCTCTCTCTCTCTCTCTCTCTCTCTCTCTCTCTCTCTCTCTCTCTCTCTAACCAGCATACTTTCCACTTCTTTTCCTATACCAAAGGTCTTTCCATCACCACCACTACCACCTCCTCCTCCTCCTCCTCCTCCTCCTCCTCCTTTAGATAACCATTTGGCCCGCACCTCACCACCACCACCACCACCCACCACTACCACCACCAGCCAGACAAACAATTCTCTTAAGGGCACGAGATGTTCAGAGTTTTCGCTCCATTAAACTCCCGTAATGGACAGGAGGGTTTGTATGGGTCGTGTTTTTGTCGATTAAAACCTCCGCTAGCCACCGCAGTTCTTGACGCCGAAGGAGGAGGAGAAGGAGAAGAAGGAGAAGAAGAAAAAGCAGGTACTGTAAGGCGAAAGGAAGTGAAAAAGTGCCCAATTTTGCCTGTGTATAGGGAAAGAATGTCACTGGCTGGGAAGGAAGAGAGGGAGGGAAGAAAAGCAGGAGTCGGAAATGAATGTACTGTCCAGGTCTCCGGTTCATATATTTGAGCCTTGGAGTGTCAAAACCGGCTTGGCAACACTGATAGAAGGGGGAGGAAAAGTGATTCTTCGGACACGAGAGACGAAGAAGAGGAGGAGGAGGAGGAGGAGGAGGAGAAGAAGGAAGGAAGGCTGACGCATTGTAGGCGGAAGGAGAAGAGAGAGAGTGATGAGAAAGAGAGGCATAGAGGGGTCGGACGAAATGGAAAGGAAAGAGTCGAGTGAGGCAAGAGAAGATATCGCTGAGGAAATAGATAGGAAATAATGGAGAAAGACGGAGGTCACATCGCCAGCGGGAGAGAGGTAAGATCCAACTGTCGCCGAGGGATGAGAGAAAGGAGACGAGGGAAGCTGAGGGGGTGACTGCAAAAGACGTGAGAGAACGAGAAAGGCTGGGAGAAAAATTGAAGAAAGAGGATTTTATTAAAGAGACGAGGGGAGGAGGAGAAGATGGAGAGAAATGGATATCAAGTTTGCATATTGCCAGATGTGAAATGCTAGTGTAGATCGCCAGAAGGAATTGATGCAAGGATGGTGATGGTCAGGAGAGGAATGAGGCTGGAATGGAGGGTCGCTTGTATGGTTTGCTGGATGGTTGGGTGGTTCTTAGAGGGCATCTGTCAGTTTGTGAATATTATACTTATTTTGTTCATCAGTGTAATTCATCAGTGTGATTTTAAAGGCTTTTTCGTCGTGATGTAATGTAGTTTCAAGATATTTGTCGCTGAATTTGGCTAACTCTTCACTTATCTTTAAGGGGACTAGCATTTCAAGTGGGCATTTTATTTATTTTTTTTTTTAATCTTGTGTTGCCCTTGGTTGGTTTCTCTCTTGCATCAAAAAATATTCTTATCTCTCTTCTATTTCCTTCCATTTTTCTATTTCTTTTTGTCTTATATGTTTATATTCCCTTATTTATTTGTTTTTTTGTGTTTTTCTCTCTTTTTATTTTTTCATCTAAACATTCTTCCATCCTTCCTTTCTTTTATTCACAATTATCTCAATAATCCTCTTTATTATCATCATCATCGTCTTTCCTACATCGATAACGTGACAATCTCTTGAACCTCACATAGAAAAAAAATAAAACAGAGCGAGTTACCGTCATAACCTTGACTTAACTATCTCTCTCTCTCTCTCTCTCTCTCTCTCTCTCTCTCTCTCACGGTAGGAACACAGAGGAAGGATTAACGCAAGCATCAACAGGCTAAGTCCGTATATCCTGGCACGGTTTCCTCTCCTCTTCATCGCCAGAGCTTACTGTATTACTGCTATCAAACAGTGCATGTGTACCTTACTGATGAAATATTTCACAGTACACTAGAGAGAAACCTGTAGGAAATGTACTAGCTCTTCTTTTTTTCCTTCATTTTCTCAGTCGTCTTGGTGTCTTTTTTTCTTTAGTACATTATAAACCTGTAAAAAATATATACCAATTTTTTTTTTTCCTTCAATTTCTCATTTGTCTCTCTGTTATCTTCTTCATGTCTTTCCTGTTCTTCAGTACATGAGATAGAAACCTGTAAAATATGTACCAATTCTTCTTTTATCTTTCAATTTCTCACTTGTCTCTGTGTTATCGTCTTGTTGTCTCTCCTGCTCTTCTTTCATCCCTTCCCCTTTTCCTTTCATATGTAATCTATAGTACTGCTTTTATTCACTGTCTTTCTCCTTTTTCGTTGCGTCTTTCATCTGCGTGTTCTTTCTTGCTCTCTTCCCATTCTCTCTTGCAATTTCAGACACTCGTTTTAATTATTTGTCCTTTTCATTTGTTTTAATGTGTATGATTAACGTTATCTCAATTCATTTTTATTTAGGTTTCCCTTCTATAGCTTCCTCCTCCTCCTCCTCCTCCTCCTCCTCTTCCTCCTCCTTATTTGTAATCATTCTTGTAGTTGCTGTCTCTCCTTTGAATCTATTTATGTTATTATTTGTTTTAATATACATGATTACCTTTATCTTAATTTTTACTTAGGTATCCCATCCATAGTGTCCTAGTTTTCGTTTTCCTCCTCCTCCTCCTCCTCCTCCTCCTCCTCCTCCTCCTCCTCCTCCTCCTCCTCCTCCTCCTCCTCCTCCTCCTCCTCCTCATTCATAATGCCTCTGATTGGCCCCAAGCTCAATGCTCCATCAGCTTATTGTTTCCTCTACTGTGATTGGTTGCCCCACGACCTGCTGCTGCTCAAGACGGATGGGTAGATGGATAGATGGATTGGAAGGGAAGGGAAGAAAGGAAGCAGGGAAGAAGGGGGTCTATATCTCGCCTTTATCTTATTTTTTTTCTTTTTTCTTCTACTTTTCTTTTCCTTTCAATTTCCTCTAACATTTTTTTTTCATATCAATAATTTTGAGTGATTTTTTTTCCTTGTGTTTCGTTGTATGAGTCTCTCTCTCTCTCTCTCTCTCTCTCTCTCTCTCTCTCTCTCTCTCTCTACAAAATTTTCTGTTCCTTACTGACCAACGTAATCTCCTCCTCCTCCTCCTCCTCCTCCTCCTCCTCCTCCTCCTCCTCCTCCTTCTCCACCTTCCGAGTCAATGTGTCCATCCTCTTCCCCTCGTATCTCCCCTCAGTCACCTGCCCTCATCTCCGTCCTCACTAATTAGTCATTTTCCCCTCAGCCAGTTTTCCCCTTACGAGTCATCAGCAGGACTTTTCCCCTTATTTTTCCCCTCTTTTTGTCCATTTCTTTTATTCCGCTTGTGACTTTGTGTGCAGAAGTAAATACGTAATGGTAACACACACACACACACAGAGAGAGAGAGAGAGAGAGAGAGAGAGAGAGAGAGAGAGAGAGAGAGAGAGAGAGAGAGAGAGAGAGAGCATGTATTTTATATATTTCTTCTACTTGTAACTTTAATGCTTTCGGTTTTTCTTTTGTCATTATATTTGCATTAGTTATCCCTCGTTACGTCGTGTCTGTCTGTCTGTGTGTGTGTGTGTGTGTGTGTGTGTGTGTGTGTGTGTGTGTGTGTGTGTGTGTGTGTGTGTGTGTGTGTCACGAGGCTTAAGCGCTGTTCTCACTAAGGGGAACGGAAGTGAGGGGAAAGTTTGGAAGAGATCACGGAACTGGAAGAGAGAACTTAGAC
>NC_059269.1:17306128-17308628 GCF_017591435.1 Portunus trituberculatus
CTTCCTTCTACTTTTTTTCTCTTGTATTTTTTTTTCTTTTTATTATTTTTATCACATTATTTTCCTTTTCCTTTCGTGTATTTTTTCATCCATTATTCCTTTCTTTTACTTCTTTCGTTTTCTTACATCTTTTTTCCTTCTTCCTTTCTTTTCGTCACATTATCTTCCTTTTCCTTTCGTATTTCATGAAATTTTGACGTTTTTGGGTTTACGACAATTTCAATATCTCGTAATACTAGGAACTTTGAAATCTGCATCAGGAACAACACGTGCAACCCTCGAACTTTCACAAAATATTAAGATATATAGAGTTTACCTCAGGAACAGTATCGAAAACCTTGTAAAATATGAAATTCTCAAAATATTAAGATCTTAAAGACCTTTCATCAGGAACAATATATGAAATCCTCTGAATAACCTGGAGTATTAAGTACAATTTCCTTTATATACTTCAGGAGAGTCAGGAATAGCAGGTAAACAAGAACCCCATGAGGATTCCCAGGTATCACAGCGTTCACTTCACCAACAGAGAGAGACAGAGAGCGAGAGAGACCGTGTGTTTTGATGCTGGCAGGAACAGATTAAGTTACTCCAACCTTTATCTTGTTGGGGAAGGTTTCATCACCACCGCTTTGTGTTGCAGTGCCGCTAGCCTTGCAGTGGTGATGGAGAGATGTGTGTGGAGGGGAAAGGAGTGGAGCTCACCTGAGAATTGATCTTTAGGTAATCTTGAGGTGGATAGGTGAGTGTTTTTTTCATAAAGGTGACATTGCTGCTTTTCTGTGCACTGTCAGAGAGAGAGAGAGAGAGAGAGAGAGAGAGAGAGAGAGAGAGAGAGAGAGAGAGAGAGAGAGAGATACAAATAATAACCAGAATTATTATTTTTAACATTTCAAAACAATAATTATGACAACTTGAAATGTTTAAGAATACGAGTATGTTTCCATCTTCCCATCTCCTCTTCCTCCACCTCCTCCTCCTCTTCCAGCAGTGTTTTCCTTTCAGCAGGTGAGGGTGCCGCCAAGTGCAGGACCTTGTAGGGTAAACTCCACTAATTGCCGCTAACCAGGAACATGCCGCGCCTCTTCTGAATCCATCCAAACTTCCCCTCCCCTTCACCCGGCCATTTTATCTGCTCCTCCACCCTTAGCCACTGTTCTTTTTTTGTGTGTGTTTGATTTATTAGTATTCCTTTTTTATGTTGCTTTTGAGTTTTCAGTATGTTTCGTTGTTAGTTACTTAACGCATTTTTACTATGAGTTTGGGTACGATTAGACGATTTTATATACATCAGGAAGGGGCGGTGGAGGTCAGATGATTAATGCACAGAGTCTTCAATATTTTAATCCTCCTATAAGTTTCTGAAGCTGTATAAAATCGGCAAATAGTAAACAGAATAAATAGGAAGACACATCATGGTACTGAAGTAGGTTTTTTCTGTTTCGTTTTCAGTTTTCTTCATAAAATACACGTAATTGAGTTATTGCTAAGAGAGGCAAGGTACGTACAAGAATATATTACCATTATTTTGATATGTAAGGTGGTAATTGTTTCTTAATGTAGTATAATAGCGTATAGTGCTGCAGCATGCCAAGCTCTAGTTAAGGGAATTCCTGTTTTGTTTTCTTGATACAATTTTTTTTATAGTGTAGCAAAACTTCTTCATATAAATGCGTACATAAAAATAAATTTCGTGTTGTATTCGCTCTTAATTACATTCATGAAATACTTCAAAAGACAATTTCAACAACAACAACAACAACAACAACAACAACAACAACAATGAAAAAAAATAGAAAAAAACGGGTACAAGCGAGGCGACTCTCAAACATAATTTTTTTTTAGAGAGAGAGAGAGAGAGAGAGAGAGAGAGAGAGAGACACGCACCGTCAACCTGCAGCATTTATTTGTAATCCTCTTCCAGGGTGAACGCAAATCAGGCAGCTAATGTTTTGTCGCTGATGGAAGACACCTTGAAATTTTGCTATCTTTCTTTCCCCTGTTTTGCTGTGCCTTAGCTCTCCTGTCTGTGTGTCTGTCTGTCTGTATGTGTGTATGTTTGTATGCATGGCTGTCTGTCTGACTGTGTGTATGGATGAATAAATGAAAGAATGGATGGATTAATTTCTCTCTCTCTCTCTCTCTCTCTCTCTCTCTCTCTCTCTCTCTCTCTCTCTCTCTCTCTCTCTCTCTCTCTCTGTCTCTGTCTCACCCTCTCTCTCCCTCTCTCCCTCAACACTCACTAAGTAGCCAACAAATTGCCCACGCAGCAGAGTAGTAGGAGGAGCAAGGGGAGGCATGGAAGAAGAGAGGCTCGCTGGGAAGGGAAGAAGTAGATGAGTGGCCGAGGGAGACGTAAAAGAAAACGAAGGAGGGAGGGAGTGAAGAGGTGGATAGAAGAGAAGAAAAAGAAGGGAAAGAGAGGGAGGTAAAAGTCTCTGCAGGGGGTTAGGGAGGCGGGTGAGGGTGGACAGAGGGAGTGGAGGGACTGATGGGTGTA
>NC_059269.1:17318628-17336128 GCF_017591435.1 Portunus trituberculatus
CCCCAAGAGTGAATCCCTATGCCTCTCTCTCTCTCTCTCTCTCTCTCTCTCTCTCTCTCTCTCTCTCTCTCTCTCTCTCTCTCTCTCTCTCTCTCTCTCTCTCTCTCTCTCTCTCTCTCTCTCTCTCTCTCTCTCTCTCTCTCTCTCTCTCTCTCTCTCTCTCTCTCTCTCTCTCTCTCTCTGCCTGCCCTCATCTTTCTTTCGGGAAGTGGCGGTGTTCGCCTTGTCGGGGCGCGGGCGGGGTTCCATCAGAACAGCGTTCACCAAACAGCCCTGTTCGACTTTCAGCCTGCTGGCCGCCATGGGATATGTATTGTTTTCATATATTCGTATTTAATCTATTTATTTTTGAAGATTTGGTCTTTTAATGTCGCGCGCGCACGCACACGCACCCCTCCCCCCCCCCCCACACACACACAATTGTTCAACATTCATGTGTTTGTACGGCAAACAGAAACCGTGCAAGATGGAATTAATATTGGAGACTCTGTTAAAACTCTTAGCTTCGTATCTCTCCTGGAGATTATCCTGTCAATATATATATATATATATATATATATATATATATATATATATATATATATATATATATATATATATATATATATATATATACCCCTCCACACACACACACACACACACACACACACACACACACACACACACACACACACACACACACACACACACACACACACACACACACACACACACACACACACACACACACACACACACACACACACACACACACACACACACACACACATTAGCAATATTAATTCTTTATTGTCGAGTCCATAACTTAATTACAGCCTCACAAAGAACGTGTGTAATTCATTTAATAACCCAGGTTGAAACACTAATGAGCCTTAGGAATTAGAATATTAAATTCCATATTCTCTATAGGAGTTTTACAGTAAACATCCGCGTGTTTACTTCATTACCTATTGGTAAATTCCATTAGCCTGTCTATGGCCCCTCCCTCCCTCACCACAATTCTCTCTCTCTCTCTCTCTCTCTCTCTCTCTCTCTCTCTCTCTCTCTCTCTCTCTCTCTCTCTCTCTCTCTCTCTCTCTCTCTCTCTCTCTCTCTCTCATCCTTCCTTCTTGTAGCAATGTCTGCTCCTTTATACCTAAATCATAAGCAAGTTTGAATTTGTTTTTACTAGTGAATAGAAGAACCATCATTAGAATTGAGGAGAGAGAGAGAGAGAGAGAGAGAGAGAGAGAGAGAGAGAGAGAGAGAGAGAGAGAGAGAGAGAGAGAGAGAGAGAGAGAGAGAATTTTACTTTAAAGGTTATAATAGAAGGTGTTTGCTCAGTTGATTGTATGCGTGTGTATTCATTAACGAGGAAGACACTTGATCTGAACCTCCAGGAACAGAAAGAAGTCTGAAGGGAAGAGGATGAGCGTAGGTAGAGAGGAGCGACGCGAGGGAGGAACACTAATGCTGAGAACCAGTGAACATTATTATCTTACTGGACATGTTTACTGAGACTTGTGGGAGACTCAATACTGTAAAGAATGTCAGGAAATCATAATACTGAACACTAATTATCTCAGACTAATGGTAAACGTAACAGGAATGTAATAGTGTAGCCAAATTCATTCCAAGATACATGTAAGCTTTATACTGCCATAGGAAATTTTAATAATGGTAGCAAACAAAAGTAATTCAATTTATATGAAGAGTAGTAACATTGACAGTCTCCAAAGTGTTGAATGTGCTTCTCCATACGGGAATATTACTTACTCAAGGGAAGATTAATAGTATGATACCTGCTGGCTAGTGTATAACCATAATATTATGTTTTGCGACAATTCGGAATTTTTTTTTCTATTTTCCTCTTTAAAATTCGTTGGTCAACCGTTCTTGTACATCAAAAAATAGTAATAGAATAAACAAACTTCACTAATTTATCTGTAATTCATATGTAGTTGCATCATATTCTGCAAAAATGTAGAAATCATTAGAAAATATATATCACTTTTTCTCTCTTGAAATGCAAACCTGATCATCTCACATTCATCCAATTTATAGAAGCTTAGACTCGTTCTGGCGAATATTGCTTTTGTAATCCTCCCCCGGCAACCTTTTAACAATAATCTCTTCATTTAGACATTGCCGAAAGAATCATATTGCTCAGACCTTACTTCCGAATCTGTAGCAGCGAATCTAACTGAATAGAGAGAGAGAGAGAGAGAGAGAGAGAGAGAGAGAGAGAGAGAGAGAGAGAGAGAGAGACAGAAAAATACATGTTCAGCAACGCAAGATAAACAAGTACGACAAGACCTCGCTCCGTCCCGCCCCTGTAACCCACCCCCTTCGTCTGGAGCCAGCCAGGCCTAAGGGGCGCACCTGGGGAATGAAATGCAGGAGGTGTAGCGTGTTTCCGACATGAGGGTGGGCAGGCCAGCACGGGGCCCATCTTTCTTGCAGGTAACACTGCGGCGCATCGCTCAGAAAAGACTTGGGCATGGTTTCCTTCTTTGCTCTACAGGATGCGTGCTTGTGTGGTCCTTGAGTTTCTAATGTTTCTATGTTTAAAACGTTTTCATATCTCGTCTTAGTAACTTTTTAATAGGTTTCCTCAGAAGTTATAACGGTTTGCTGTGGTGTTTTCATGATTCTAGAGAAAGTTTGAAAAAAATTCCATTCTATTGTTATGATTAATGGCCATGAAAAATTGACTTGTCATTTCTGTGGCCTGGCGAGAGAAAAAAGTGTTTGAAAATGCAATGTTTTTTCTTTATGTGAGGATCAGCCACAAGCAACCAAAGAAAGCTGGAAAACAGACTCCAGACGCGTTCACAATTTATAAACTCCATGTGCTTTGATACTCCTCTTGCAAAGGCGATGAACTCCAAGTATCGCCTGAGTGATTCAATGGATTTTTGTGCTTCAGTGAGGTCATCGCGCCGTGTAGCCGAAAGGTATCGGAAAAAATATATAAATAGTGTAGTTCAGTTATTTCTGTTCCTAAACCGGTAAATGCTGAAGCTCTGATTTTGTTTACAAGTAGAAAGACGACAAAAAAATTAAGGCAGAGTTCCCAGAGTTTAGTAGTTTGGCAACGAAAACACCTGAACAACAACCCCGCAAAAAAATAAATAAATAAGGCTGGATATTTGCAAGTTCTTCCAATATGATTTGCTTTCCTGTAGTTTACGATACCAGCGATGACCTCTTGGATAAACGTTCCGCCCGCTAACCTGCATCGAATTAGCAGGCAGGACAACACGACTTACGAGAAGGAATGATATCACTGGTTACCAAAACGCAAGGCAGTAATTTTCGTCAGTGCTAATGGTGGGTGGGAAAAGAAGTAGTATCGATATTGCTGGGATGAAGATTATTATTATGGTTGCTGGTGGTGGTAGTGGTGATGGTGGTGATGGTAGTAGTGGTAGTGGTAGTGGTGTTCATTGCCTATGTTTGCTTTTAGCCTCTTTGTTTTCTTTTAGTATGTTGAAACTGATTCGAATAGTCATAATAACTGAGTCAGAGGAACTCCACCTTTCCTGATTGAAATAGGAGAAAAAAATCACCTCTTTATGTGTCTTATTATCATGTGGAAGGAGTTTATCACCGCTTGTTACAGTAGCAAGTAGTACAAAGTGTAGGGCGTGGACAGTAATTTAACCATCTACTACACTGGCTAAGAAGAAACTCTGCATTCACTCCGTAAAGAAGTGGAAGTATTTACATGCGTGTTTGTCTTCGTGTGTGGGATGTCAGTAGTGAATCCGATAAGACTGTTAATTCTTCCATTCACATGAACTCAATATTCTTCTTACGTTGAGTAGAAAGGAAGTTTTGGGATGGTCTATGTTGAACGTAGTAAGACTTAATTCCTCTAAGGCTTTATCATTCATTGTTGAACGCAATAAGACTTCAATTTTCTATGAGTCTCCAACATCTCTTTGGTACAGAAGTGAATGCTGAATGGAGAGGGAAACTCAAAGAAGCATTGACTAGACAGATAACAGTAAGGTCATGGAGGAATGAGTACCTGTGTTCCCTTTATTTAAATCCTGTTTCGTAGTTATGAGCATCAGTATGTGTGGATTTCTCATTTCTTTAACATGGGGAGATGGAGTAAGGAGATTAACACTTCACGAATACCAGAAGGAAAAACTACCAGCCATAAGACGAGTTTGTGGAATCTGGTGATGAAAAAAAACGGAATGAAACTGAAGCACTCCATCTCAGTAATAGCCACACCGCCTTTCTGTTGCAATATAGCTGAGTAGTTGTTAACCCTGTGACATATCAGGGCACTCGGCGACAGATTGATGTGCGTTAGTCTATTCTGAGCGAAGCCTGCAAGCTGGTTTTCCGCTGTACTGGCACTAAATATGCTCAGGCTAGGTGAAGGCTAGGAAGCAAGTTAGTCGTGTTCCATTAGGGGTTTTCAGGACCAGCTTAGCATTTAAGGAGATTGCAATATATCTTGCTATGAGACATGTTCACTAGAGGTCTTGTTTTTTCACATGCTGAAGCCAAATCCTGGTATATAAATTTCTTTGAGCCATGAAACTAAAATCCTTCCTCTTTATTATTATTATTACATGCTGGATTCATCGTGCTATGGGAATAAAACAGTAATCAAAACAAATTTACAGACAGCTGCTGCCTTGCCATAAAAAAAAAAAAAAAACGTACGCCTGAAAAGTGTATCTTGATTTCTGGTCATTAAAAAAAAAAGGCTTCATTTAGTGGACGAGAGTTATCAGTCAATATCTAGCGGACCAACACAAAAGCCTTAATCGAAAATATGAATATGAGTACTCTTTTTTTTTTTTATGGACACGAGTTACAAGTGAGTGGACGAGTGCAATGGTGGGTGAGTGGGGCTACGCTGGTCTGTTTGAATGTCCATACCTGCAGCAAGGCCTTGGGTGAACCAGGAATTGGAGCGTTAAAAAAAGACCAACAACGCCACTGGTTCAAATCTCCGACAGGAAACCGCGCAAGTGACGGGCTGTAGTTGGCTCGCTGGAAAACAGGATATTATTCGGCTTTCACTTCGCCTTTTATTTTTTTGGGAGCGGAGTACAGGGAATAATGTTTTGGGCCAGCTATCCGTGCATGCGTGAGGCTAATCGTTCATCATCGCGGCATGGGACGGATTCGACTGATATCTGATTACTGTTACATTTTTAGAGGTGGTTCTTTTTTGCTGTCCTAGTCTGAGGTCACCGTGTCTCGTGCACGTACAGGTGAGGTTGTAAGGATTTCTGTCTGGGAGTTGTTGTTTTTGATGTTTTGGTTGTTGACGGTGGCGGTGGTGTTGGTGGTGTTGTTAATGTGTTTGTTTTTATGCTTCTGTGTGTTATTGTTGTTGTTGTTGCTGTCACAGCTTTAAGACAGTGGCTTTAATAACAACAAAAATAATTACTTCATGTATTAATGATTATTGTATTACTACTACTACTACTACTACTACTACTACTACTACTACTACTACTACTACTACTACTACTACTACTACTTCTTCTTCTTCTTCTTCTTCTTCTTCTTCTTCTTCTTCTTCTTCTTCTTCTTCTTCTTCTTCTTCTTCTACTACTACTACTACTACTACTACCACCTACCACCACCACTACTACTACTACTACTACTACTACTACTACTACTACTACTACTACTACTACTACTACTACTACTACTACTACTACTACTACTACTACTACTACTCTCTCTCTCTCTCTCTCTCTCTCTCTCTCTCTCTCTCTCTCTCTCTCTCTCTCTCTCTCTCCATTGGTCCAAGACGCCGTGACGTCACACAGTTAATGAAGAGGAAGATTACCTTGTTTTCCTCCTTAATGATCCTTAATGTACCCTTGGCTGGCTCATCAGAAGACGCCTGCCTCCCACCGCCCTCCTTACCTCCACGCCTCCTCGCCTGCCCGTCCACTCATTATGCTTCCTCGCCTAATTAAGTCCCAATTAATACCGCTCCAATAACCGCAGGTGTAGACTGTATGGAGAGTACTTCGTATATGTCCTCCTGCTTCCCTGATTCCCTGCTTGCTTGCTTGACTTTTTTGTTGATGCATATGGGTGGAAGTTTGTGTTGTGGTGTGTGTGTGTGTGTGTGTGTGTGTGTGTGTGTGTGTGTTGGGGTATGAAGTATACATCCTCACCCATATCTGTTCCCCACCTCAACACACACACACACACACACACACACACACACACACACACACACACACACACACACACTAAACCTACAAGTATGTTAATAGTGCAGCGCATAAGCATATCTTACTAAACTCAATATGTATTATATGCAAGTCAGTCCCTTAATAAGAATTCACCAACTTAATATCACACACACACAATTTACAAGACAGAGCACAATCCACTAGAAAATTACTTCCATAACTTTAAAGAAGTATTCGTAGCTTCCTAACTTGCGTAACATGAACCTTTAATAAGAACAAGAGGCATTCAAACTAGCCACTGGAGAGCTGAAGACAACGAGGCAGACAGGCCGAGATAAGGCAGACACGCAGAGTGGCAGAAAACCGGCCACTCCATCTGTTGTGAAGCCGCCACCCTTCCCAGACTCCCCGCCTCTTAGACCGCCCCGAGGAGGTGGTAGTTGAGAGGCTGAGAGGTTGAGCAGTGACCCATTCAGTCCTGCATAGAGGCTTCCTATTGTGCGGCGGTGTCAGAAGCGCTGCGTGATGCGGTGCTGGTCGGCGAAGTGCGGTGCGGTGTGGTGTGGTGATGTGTGTTTAGTAAAACTCGGCTGGTTTGTGAAGATGGGTGCTGATGTGCAGTTGTCGGCAGAATTTGGGTAAGGTTTCATATTAACTTCTACTGTGTTTTTTTTTCTTCCATTTATTAATAGTTTATGAGGTGATCAGTGTACTGTGTTCCTCAGTAAGGCATGGCTACTCAGTAAGGATGAGTGTGAAATTATAGTGGTGGGAATATGTTAAGTAAGTAAGTTCTCCCATTCATTTATGTTTTGTGTTCTCTTAGTCATCAGTCTTATTAGTGATTTGTGTTGTTCGATAAGACATACATGGTTATAAAAAGTGTCCATGGTTGCAGAGTGTGTGAGGAAAGATAGGTTGCTTTTTGTATTTATCTATTAGTTTCTGTACTTTTTTTTTATTGATCTGTATTTTTATTTATTTATTTTTTATTTATTTATTATTTTTTATATACCATGTGGGCTTTTCACGGGAATTTATGGGCTAAAGGGGGTACTTTTTTGGGGTGTTATTTAGTACAGTATATCAGGTTACGTAGGTAAGATTATAAGTTGAATAAAGTGAATGGCTTAACAAAAATTTCCAGAAGCAAGTGTTGATGATGACAATAATGATAATAATAATAATAAAAAATAATAATAATAATAATAATAATAATAATAATAATAATAATAATAATAATAATAATAATAATAATAATGATAGTAATCCTAGCCATTATTGGTGAGATATTTTTAGCTTATTAATTTCATTACCAAATTTAGTGCAGGAGCAACAGATATTATAAACTCTATGTATCAGGGCATTAACAGAATTAATATCAAATAAATAAAAGAGCTTATAATTTGTGTTGCTCGTGGACTAAATTTGATAATGAAATTAACAGGTAAAACAGTATTTTATCACCACTGAATAACGCTCACTTCTTTCAGGCCAAACATTCAACGTCCATACATTAATTACTAACGGCTTCTCTCATACCAGAACGTTTCCTTCAAATTTACGTAGAAAATTAATGACCACATCTCTCATTCCTCTCTTGTAACTTTAAGTATACATCATATCCTTCCAACTTCTCTGATTCCAAACTCTCCCTTGAAATATCCTTGAAATAATATCCACTTCTTTTATTCCTCTCTTGTAACTTGCCTGAAAATACACGTTAAATATTTCTGATCCCTCTCATGCCAAACTCTTCCTTCAAATTTACGTAAAAAGGAGTAATGTCCACAACTCTTCCCTTATAACTTGTCCCTCAGTGTCCCGGTAATCACTTCAGGTACAGTACATTTCCCCACGACTCCCGTCCTGAAAATGAAAGTTCTGGAGGACACACAGCTTTCAAGTAGGATTGGTGTGTCTCTAATCACGCCTCCAATCAACCCTTGTATTTCTATCATCAGACGTCGTTCAATGGATAGTGATAGTGGTCATAGCGGCGATAATATTGTGGTTAGTACGTTGCAGTCACGGCTGAGAGGACTCCACTTGAATTCCTGGTCCGGCGGAGACTTTCTTCCCTTCTGTACTAAAGGGGGTTTTCATGTTGAGAAGGCAGATACTGGGCTTACTTAAAGGGTTTTTGTAGTCTTGTAATGCTAGAGGAACAGGAGGTTAATGATCTGTTTCGTGTGTGTGTGTGTGTGTGTGTGTGGGTGGGTGAGTGGGTGGTCTAGGTAAGGGTGTGCTTGCTACGTTGGTGCAAAAGATAAGAAATGGTCTGTATCACGTCAAAGGAATGATAAGTAACATGCAGGAAGAAAATTAATAGTGTATAGTATGTGTGTGTGTGTGTGTGTGCATGTGTGTGTGTTTAACTGGCTCCGAGGCACAAAAGCTGTATACATTGGTCTTCACGCCGCCTTTCGTTGAGGGATTGAAATAAGGCAGTACTTTCCTGACTGGCGGAGAACACAAGTAGTGGTACACGAAAAAAAAATGAATAAATGACTTGATGGTGCTGGCAATTGAGATAAAGGAAGAATTAATATAAAAAAAAGGAAGAAAAATAAGCGAATGACTCACGTAGAATAGTTGCCAGCTCTCACAAATGGGCGAGAAAACCTGTTGACAGTATTTTCTATCGTGACTGTACAAGACCACGCCCATCCTGCCTTCTGATTGGCTAAGTACGCCGTGACGTCACAATCAAGGGGGGAAGGCAGCCAATGGAACCACAGCATCATATAAAGTTGAAGTGTAAAAAGAATACAGTTGTGGATTTCCAGTCGATAAGAAATTTCCGTGGTTCCGGTTTGTGTATGTGTGTTTGTGTGTCTGTACGTCCTTACCTGTTTATAATCAACATGGCGTACCTGCCTCGGCCAATATGTACATGCGATTCTGGTTGTTATGAATCGCACACTCAGATATTCAGACAGGCAAAGATACACACGCATGCCTTTATTTTTTATTCGTTTTTTTTTTCAGCATATGTAATCATTTGACACACACACACACACACACACACACACACACACACACACACACACACACACACACACACACACACACACACACACACACACACACACACACACGTTTGTCGACCATAATCATCGTGCCGATATTATTTTTATGGTCATCCAGGCAAATCACGGCGCCAGGCTGACATCCGGGCGCCACCTGTGCCGCCGCCACAGCTGCCTCCACTACCACCACCACCACCACCACCATCCTGACTGTCACTATCCCTGCTACTACCATTAACATGAGTACCTCCCGCATCTCTACCACCACTTTCATCACTATCACAACCATCCACAACAATGGCAACAACATAAATGGCAGCAATACCACCACCACCACCACCACCACCACCACGACCATCACCTCACCACCACCACCACTACACACACACATACAAACCAGAACCTGTCATCGTTTCCCGAATAGAAGCATATTTATGAAAGGCCAAAATGCATACGTGTTTATATATGTATTTTTTAGTAGTCATTTGTATATTGATGTGGCGTACCTTTATGATGCATATATATATTTTTACAGTAGTGGTGTAACATTTTAAAGTTTCATTGGTCACCACGCCGCGCCATCCACCGGCCAGGGCTGAGTCACCACGGAACACCAGCTAAAATTTCCCGTTTTCCCGTATCAGACCTTTGTAAGAGCTATTTTCAAAAACTAGGGCGTAATAAGAGATGAAATAAAGTATATAGTTCCCATAACAGTCTCGCCCTTCTGTGACTTGCAAGAACGAGAGACTGAGACAAAGAAGGGAAGGGAAAATTTATGATAAGCATCTCAAGATCATTATATGCATTGATCGTCAGTGGCTAGTAACTTCAATGGGCCTTTTCTTATTCTCTTTCTTTAGCATCTTTATTTCCCGTTGCCGGGACCCTTCTTACATAGAAATATTCCTTATAATTCCATGTTCAAATCACCTTATTTCAATCACTAAACATTCTTGCTTACACTGTAACTCTCGTGTCCTCGTGTCAGTGGCCACCATTTCTCCTCCTCTGACACTTTCACTCGTTTCTCTGTGTCTCACGTAACTTCCATTCACAGTTTGTATGCTTTTTGTCCGTCAGGAGTCATGTATCGAAATAATAATTCTGATTTATCTCTATTTTCAGGTAAGACACAACTGGTTAGCTGCTCCTGGACGTGGCCTCTACCTCCAGGGGTCTCAGTTTTGCTTCCAGATTTGAAATTGAAAAAGGTCCTTATTCCCAGAGAGCTCCTGGAGACATTAGTAAGTACAATTCATAATTTACCACATTTAGACAGCACTTGGAAACTGGCAATATTTACCTGTATAGTCGAACTCCCTCCCATCAGGTAGAATACAATGTCTTAGACTGAATTTTGTTGGATTACATGTATTTTGTTATGGAGGAGAGAGACTCTAAGGGGCGGGAGGACGTGAAAAAGAGAGGTGCAGTTGCCGTGGAGATACTGACGCACGGAACAAGTAAAGATAGAAGGCAATAAAAAAAAAAAATCATCGTATAGGAAACCGCAAGGAAGAGGAAAGGAAAATAATGTTCAGTAAAGCGTGTATGTGTGTGTGTGTGTGTGTGTGTGTGTGTGTGTGTGTGTGTGTGTGTGTGTGTGTGTGTGTATGCCCCTTGATACCCCTACCGAAGACCTCCACATCGTCATTTCACTCAGCCACGACTAGCAACACGCCTCGCTTCCTCCACCCCTCGTCTGGCCGCCTCGTTGCCGCCACCGCCTCCTTGCTGCCCTGAGAAACCCTGATTTTTATACACCTTCCCCCGCAGTGGAGTTTCCTTTTACCCTTATCTTTTATCGACTTTTTATGGTCCTTACATTTTATTCGCTTTTACCCCTTTCCGTTCACTTCAGTTTCTCAGCCGCCTCCCTCCTGAAGTTTCTCCTGAAGTGGTCCCTGCAGTATTTGCTTATAAATTCATTACTTAACTTTTCTTTTTCGATTAACCTCTTCAGTACCATGACGCATTTCCATATTCATCTGATTACTATTTGGTGATTTTATACAGCTTCAGGAACTTGTGAGGGGAATTGAAATAGTTAAGATTCTGGGTATTAATCTTCTGACTTTCATAGACTCTTTCTAATGACAATGAAATGGTCTAATCGTACACAAATCTCATGGTAAAATATGTGTCCAAGTACTGAAGAGGTTAAGCTTCTCATTGTCCACATAACTTTATCGTAAGGTGATTTTTGTATACAATAAGAACTGTACTCTTGAAAATGTAGGTGGTTCTTGACTTTTAGCCGCCGTAGTAGCAAGGTGTATTAGGGTTTACAAAGGTGATTTTTTAAATATTTCTACTGATAATTTAACAAACATTCTGCACTCTCTGTTTTCTCATTGTTTATATAACTCTGTCGTAAGGTGATTTTGTATACGACAGTGACACGTTTGGTTATCTAAAAACTGTACTCTTGAAAATGTTGGTGGTTCTTGAATTTTTTTTTTTTTTTTTTTTTAGCAACAGGGGTGGAAAGGTATATTAGGATTTTCAAAGGTGATTTTTTATACTTTTAGTGATAATTTAACCAAGATTCTGCAATGTCTGTCGGAATTACACTGATACAAACCCGACTATTTGTGTGTTTGGCTTTTGAATATTTCTCATTCATTTTGAAGTACGGGTCAACTGTGAAGTATTATAAGGGACGCTGGTTGCTATTTTATTTTTTGATTTTCTTTACTATTTTCCGTTGTCTCAGATGGGTCCGTTTAATGAATAAGTATTTCTTTTTCCTGTCCTACACTTTGCTTTATCAACGCGGTGGGTATCAAGTTTAGTGAGCTAAGTGCATTATGAACAAGGTGAGTGACACCAAGTTGCTTCTGGCTACTGGAAAGTTGTATGAATTTTGCTACTATTTCGCCTCAAGAGAAATGGTAACTAAAGTAGACGAAAGCCACGCCAACACATCCTATTCCTTTTGCTTTGCTCGTCACTTGACCTGCAGCTTTTTTTTCGCGCAAGAGATCGTGACTAAAGCACAGAAGAGGCAGGAGAGTCACACCAACATGTCCACTTCCCTGTTTGCTCCGCTCCATCTTCGCCCGGCGGCCCTCCAGTCCTGGGAATATTAGCTAGTTTGAAGGGCGGCAGCGGGCCCATTGTCTTGTCTTAATACAACAGAGGCGGGAGGCACAAAGCACCGCGCGGCCTTAGGGACTCGCCACCCGCAGCGCTCCTGGCCAGAGGGACGAGAACCGCATGTGAGGGCGAGCACCATTCATCACCAAGACGCCTCTGTGATTGGCTCGCTCAATATCCCCAGATATGATTAATTGGCGCCAACCAGTTGTAAAGCTCATTAATAACGGCGAGGCGAGACAGCAGCGGCCCAGACGAAGAGACAGAGAGAGAGAGAGAGAGAGAGAGAGAGAGAGAGAGAGAGAGAGAGAGAGAGAGAGAGAGAGAGAGAGAGAGAGAGAGAGAGAGAGAGAGAGAGAGAGAGAGAGAGAGAGACGCACAATTAGCAAAAGGAAAGACACAACATATGGAAATCAGAACAAACACACACAACTAACATCAAGTAACACAGACTTAGAAAATACTCGCTACCAAAAACCCTAAACTAAATAACACGAAGTACTATCAAACACACACACGTACACACACACACACACACACACACACACACACACACACACACACACACACACACACACACACACACACACACACACACACACACACACACACACACACACAGACACACAGTCAAACACACACACTAAGACCAAAAGATAAAGACAGAGGAATGAACACACAGGCTTGGAGTGACAGAGACAAATTGGTGAGAAGACAGAGGTTAGGTGGGGTCTGTGAAGCAAAGCAGGGATGAGGGGACAGGTGAGGGTTGGGCAGGTGGGTGGGTGGGATGGGTGCGTAGGTGGGTAGGTGGGTAGTCAGGTTCCCGCCACACCAATCCTTAAAATCAAACTTAAGTCTCATTTAATTGGATGGAATTCTAGGGTACATTGTCCACTATTTTTTATTCATTTTTTTTTTGCTCAAGTTAATCCATTTGTCTCGATCCCAGGCTGTCACGTCGACGATGGAATAGGAGAGAGAGAGAGAGAGAGAGAGAGAGAGAGAGAGAGAGAGAGAGAGCGCTATCATTACTATCATCATTCATTGTTTTCCTGGCGACAACAGGAACTTTAGTTTAATCAACGCCGCTTTCCTTTATGTATCATTATGTATTAAATTTTGAATAAGAGAGAGAGAGAGAGAGAGAGAGAGAGAGAGAGAGAGAGAGAGAGAGAGAGAGAGAGAGAGAGAGATTAAATAGTTATCTCATGACATTTGTATTCTTAATTGTGATTCTTTTTGTGTTGTTTTCATATCTAGGGGTACGAAAGATGCATTTATAGATAATTTAATAAGAAAATGGTATTAATAGATTGCAAACTTGCGTGTGTAAAGGTAATAATTTTATCTTGTTTTTTTTATCTCTTTATCTATTTAGTTATCTTTACATATATATTTTTTACCTTCCATTTCTATTTCGTTATGTTTGTCTCGATGCCTTTGCTTTATGTATGTTTGCTCTCTCTCTCTCTCTCTCTCTCTCTCTCTCTCTCTCTCTCTCTCTCTCTGTGTGTGTGTGTGTGTGTGTGTGTGTGTGTGTGTGTGTGTGTGTGTGTGTGTGTGTGTGTTAAAAATGAATGTTATCAACTCTACGCAAAACTCATAGGAACGTATTGTGAGAGAATTATAAAGTACACATAATATTGTTGCTACTGTATTGTTGATATTGTTGTTGTTGTTGTTGTTGTTGTTGTTGCGGTTCAAATCAAGCCCTTTTATTTATTTTCTTTTTTTTCTGTTGACCGTTATTACTTCTTTGTTTTTCCACTGTCCTCCTCTTCCTCCTTCTCCTCTTCCTCCTCCCTTGCCTCCTACTAAAAGTGTAGGTTATGTAGATGTATAGTAAAAGAGTGACCACGTCATATGTATTCCTCCTCCTCCTCCTCCTCCTCCTCCTATCAGCGTCCATCAGTACCCATCTTCCTGAGCCTTACTTTTTTTTCTCTCTTACACACACACACACACACACACACACACACACACACACACACACACACACACACACACACACACACACACACACACACACACACACACACACACACACACACACACACTCTCTCTCTCTCTCTCTCTCTCTCTCTCTCTCTCTCTCTCTCTCTCTCTCTCTCTCTCTCTCCGGCTTACATATTTTCTTCCATTTTGTGAAGAAAGTCTACGAACCTTGGTGGAGGAAGGAGGAGGTAACGACATGCAAAGTGACTGGGCAAGATGAAAACAGGAGGTGGAGGAGGAGGAGGAGGAGGAGGAGGTGGTGGTGGTGGTGGTGGTGGTGGTAAAGGTGAAGGAAGAAGGAAAAAGTAAGGAAAGAAGAAGAAATTGGTCGATAAATGTATTACTTATTTAGAAAGAACAGGGAAAATGTCACACGTAAATTGAGTTTCTTTTCTTGCTTTTTATTTAGTTATCAGAAGTAATTATTTGTATTAGCATTTCTATTTTATTTTCTTCTTCCTTGTGTCTTTTCTTCTTCTTTTTTTTATTTCCATTGTTTTTTTCCCCACTTTAATATTTGCTAATCTTTTTCCTCGTATTTTTTATTTATATATTTTTTTTCATTTTTATCGTAGTTGTTATATTCTTTTCATTATATACTGCCCATTTCTTCCCTTTTGTCTTATTGTTACCTATTCTTCTCTCTCTCTCTCTCTCTCTCTCTCTCTCTCTCTCTCTCTCTCTCTCTCTCTCTCTCTCTCTCCATCACCAGGTAACAAGCCTTCATCCTTCCATCAAGGTCGCATCAACAGCACTGGCACTCTCAGCATTCCATTTCCTCCTCCTCCTCCTCCTCCTCCTCCTCCTCCTCCTCCTCCTCCTCCTCCTCCTCTTCCACTATCCTTATCCTTCTCTCCTTCTTATCTTATACTTCTTAGCCATCACCACATCCTCTCTTCCTTCCCTTCTTCCATTCATTCTTCCCCTATTCATGTTTCTTCCTCTCATTTATCCTTCCCTTCACTTTTCCTTACCCTTCACTTTATTCATTTATCGTTCCACTTACACCTGCCACTTTTCTCCTCCTTCTCCTCCTTCTCCTTCTCCGCCTTTTGTTCCTCATTCTCCTCTTCCACTCACTTCTCCACTTAGTCTTGTCCTTCCCTCCACTCTCACCCATCTCTCCTTCCACTTCACCTCGGCCACAAACACCTGCTCCCTTTCTCCTCCTCCTCCTCCTCCTCCTCCTCCTCCTCCTCCTCCTTCATGCTCCGTTTAATCCTTCTCACTCTGCGGCTGAGAGACCCATATTGCCTCCCTCTCTACGTCCCTTGACCAGTCTGCATCGGCCCATTGCCTCGCCCTGCCCGACGCCTCTGATCAAGAAGGGCATTTACTTACACTAATGGTGGCAGCGGTTAGTCGTGCGGATCAGAGCCAGATTATTATCATGTTAGAGGCCGAACTGACAGTCTACAGAGTTGGGAAATAGGCGGCCTAGCGTGTATGGTGCTCGAGTGTTGTGTGTGTGTAGGGGATGAACGAGTATAGGGTTTTGTGTGTTGGTGGTGGTTGTATGTTGCTTGATTTTAGTGGTATTATGTGGAGTTAGTCATGGTAGTAATGGTGTTTTCAATGGGTGTTTTGGTGTGTGTGTAGATGAGTTAAGGGTTATATCTGTGTTAGTTTTCATTGTTTCGGTGGTTTTATATTTTAGAGGATTATGAGAAACAAATTATCAAAGCAGCTTTTATATTCAGCCTTTTTCTTATCCACTCTTCTTTTCCCACTTTCACGTTGCCTGTACCGTCCCTCTTTTTTTCTCTCCTCTCATATCTACATCATCTCCCTTTCTTTATCTTTCATCTTCTTATACCACGTGACGACCTCCCTCTTCGCTGCCTCTTTTGCTAAGTCTTCTGGGAAATTTGTGGAAACTTATCGAGGTATTGGCCAAAACTTACACGCCTCTTCCCGTGTGCAGTTGCTCCTCAGATTCATACTTTGCTGAGCTTCTCTTTCCATCTCCTGGGAGTGTGTGTTTGTGTGTGCGTGTGTTGCTCTTTCTCGTGAAGTTTTGTGCAGAGAAGTCTTGGAAGTTTGACTTTATGATATGCACACACACACACACACGCACACACACACACACACACACACACACACACACACACACACACACACACACACACACACACACACACACACACACACAGTACCCAACACAACCCAAAAATGATAACCACTAGAAAACAAAAATAGGAGAAAAAAAAAAAAAAAAACGAGCTCCTTTAAAAAACCCTCAAATCCTGCACCCACTTACAAAAATACGAAATAAACCCTAAGAAAACAAAAATGGAAACATACGAAATACTTAAAAAAAAAATACATGAAAAATGAATGCTACAAGGATGCCTGTCTTTATATACCTGTGTTTTTATATATTCTTTATCCGGCACCTGTCAGTTTGTTCTTTGTAAAATACACAATTCCTCGAAGCCTTCAGGACAGTCTTCTGACGTCCGTGTATTAGTGTCAACGATGAACTTTAAGGGATCTGTAAATTAGAGAGACTGAGAAATAGTACTAAATATGTTAAAGTCTCTCTCTCTCTCTCTCTCTCTCTCTCTCTCTCTCTCTCTCTCTCTCTCTCTCTCTCTCTCTCTCTCTCTCTCTCTCTCTCTCTCTCTCTCTCTCTCTCTCTCTCTCTCTCTCTCTCTCTCTCTCTCGTTTATATGTTTTTATCGCTTTTATTTTCTCTCTTCTTCAGCTTTTTATTTTTCATCATCATCATCACCATCATCATCATTATCATTGTCATTAGAGAGAGAGAGAGAGAGAGCACATATTTATAGTTTTTCTTTCCTTTCTATCTTCTCTGCTCTTTCATTTCCTCCTTCCTCCTCTTTCACCTTTCTCCTCCTTTCCTCCTCCTCCTCCTCTTCTCACCTCCTCTCGAAAGGACCAACAGGTCTGTTGTTGTTTGGCTCTTTGTATTCCTCCTCCTCCTCCTCCTCCTCCTCCTCCTCCTCCTCCTCCTCCTCCTCCTCCTCCTCCTCCTCCTCCTCCTCCTCCTCCTCCTTCTCCTCCTTCCACCTCCTCCTCTTCCTCTCCTTTTGGTCTGCTGTCGTAAAAGTCTTTCCAAGCAGAAAGTTTAAGTCATAGCCCAAACCCTTCAGTCTGTGTGTTATTTCAGTATATATCAATCTTTTGGCCCTATTCCTGCTTCCCTGGCCTTTCTATTGCTTGTATCCTAAGTCT